>NC_143012.1:50593001-50745189 GCF_055824585.1 Amblyomma mixtum
GTCTCTACTGCACACCACAATGTGAGGCGTCTAGATGACGTCGAAATAGGCAGCCGGATTTCCTTAATACTGAACGTTTTCTTCACTTCTGCGGACGATGGCTGTCGGTTTATTTCTGGTACAAATATTCACTGGCAGTATTCAACCATATGTTTCAACCTACACCTTAATTTAGAAAAAAATATATTGTTGAGGCTGGCTGAAGGAATTTTTGAATAACTGTGAAGATTGGCGAGGCATGGACGTCCGGCATTAAAGCTGCACTGAAGATGAATCTGAACTCGTATTTTTACCGCCGGAACTCGATCTACACGTTCCGAGCGTTCTCAGAAACTTCTAATCAGCACTGTACGGCCGATTTCCCTAGCGTAAACCCGATTAAAGGTCCCAGCTCCCGCTTTTTTTTATATTCCTCGCAGACGTGGGAGGAATAAACCAACTTTTCAAAAAGTCCCTTGGCGGCTTGCCGCCCTGCCATCGGCGGAGTGATGTGTAGTGATCGGCGAAAGCAAAGAGTCCACGCGTACTTATATTTCCGTGAGCCTAATTTGCAGCTGTGTAGTCTCTGACTAGATCTATATTTGCACGGAAACATAAAAAAACAAAAACAAAATAAAAGCGGTAGCAAAGCCGCCATGTGACTGTCTGAACGGTACTCCATGCGTTGATCGACTCCTCCCATTGTCTTCGAGGAATTAAAACACAGATGGGAGCCGACGATAATCCGATTTAAATTAGGGAAATCAGCCTAACAGGGCAAAAACTCGAAGTTTCTAAGAATGCGCGGTAGGCGTAGATCGAATTCCTGCGGCAAAAAGACGAGTTCAAATTCCTCTTCAGTGCACCTTTAAGAACACGGGACAAACGTGTTCATTGCTCTTAACGCCCGTCATTCAGTTCGAGCAGATCTTGACGGCTTCTCCTGGCTATTTTCCATGCACAAATACATTATGATATAAGCTAAGAAAACTGCACTTCGTAACATTGGCCGCGGTCCACAACTTCCTGTATTTCTTAGCTGACCAGTTGCGGCAGAAGATAAAATGAGATTTTCAAATGTGATTTTGCATTCCTGTGGCTTGCATAGAACAAAACGACAATGCAGCACAACTCGTGCCCAACATCTTGTTTGGTAACAACAAAGTCTTTAACGAAGGTCTTCAGTTTGCGACAGAGAAATCAGTTTCGGCGGCCCTGGTAGTACGCGGAGTTTCACTCCATTCTTCAGTTATTTTCGACTATTGTAATGTTTAACATTTTGTTTTTTCTAGTGCTTTATAATTACGTGGAATAATATCCAACAGCTCTCAGTAAAACAACTGGCTCGTTATATGGGAACTCCTCAAGCTTTTAAAATATAGGATTAATTAAATTTCTTGCGTAAATATATGTCCAATGAAATATAATTTCCCTATACAAATGTATATTGCAGTTTTTTTTTACTAGTTACATGCACTGGAAAGGTTGTTTTCCTTGCGTGTTTTTATTGTTTACGGTTTATGGGAGTTGAACGTCCCAAAGCGACTTAGGCTATGGGGACGCCGTTGTGAAGGGCTCCAGAAATTTCGCCCACCTGGGGATCTTCAACGTGCACTGTCATCACAAAATACATGGGCCTCTAGAATTTCGTCCCCTTCGAAATTCGATCACCGCGGTCGAGACCTGTATGACTTTAGAAGGCGCAAGTATTTTGGCACGTCGTCGCCAAATTGTGTTGAGGAACAGCGCCCAGGATCATCGCATTTTCGAAATTCTAAGAACCGCTACGGCTATTACTGACGATCGGCTGCAAATCGCTAATTACAACTAAGCGCCTTACTCTAATAGTTAAAAAGTTAGTCATTAAAAATTAGTTACCCAGCTTTCCACTTAAGACGATCCACAGGTTTTCTGGCATCCGCTAACATTGGTAGCGCAATGGCGCCAAAAGCCTAATTTTCACTCCAGAAGACCTATTTTTGGAATTTCTTGTCTTCCGTGAAGCACCTGGTATATTAAGATTGACGCAGGCATAAATGACCTGAACCTTCAACAGTAAAAGTGATTAAACACTCTTCATAGAGCACGTCAGGCAAAGGGACAATCTGCCTGTGCTTTTCACCTCAACCTTACAACAGGTGCTCACCGAGTTTTATTAAAAAAAGTTATAAATAGAGCTACTGGAAGACAACTTAGTAAACTCCCCTTTTTTCTTATGCGTGTTAAGCCCCGCCGCGGTGGCTCACTGGTTACAGCGCTCGGCTGCTGACCCGAAGGACGCGGGTTCGATCCCGGCCGCGGCGGCTGAATTTCGATGAAGGCGATTTTCTAGAGGCCCGTGTATTGTGGGTTGTCAGTGCACGTTAAAGAATCCCAGGTGTTCGAAATTTCAGAACCCCTTCACTACGGCGTCCTCATCGCCTAAGTCGCTTTGCGACGTTAAACCCTCATAAACCAAACTAAGGAAAGCCTTGCAGCTTATCCTCGACAAACCTGGCATTAGAATTTGAACGTTGAAACTAAAAACTAACGTGAGAAAACTAAAGTAATGTTAATGGTCTGCAAAGAGAAAATTCGGGGTCGAGAGAGAGAAAGAAAGTCAGCGAAAATATGGGACCGGTTTGGAAGAGGTTCATGGATGAAATATGGCTTTAGTTCCGATTTTCGGTTCTCTTCTAGTTCCGGCTACACCCCTACCGCTAAACTCACTCAAAAAGCTTGTTTTCAGATCAATTCCTATACTCATGGCCGCGAAAAATCCCACACATTAAGTTGGGAGAGAAGTCTCCAAACTCACAATGGTCGAGAATCTTCTCCTATCCAACACAACACATGCGCTGATCAAATGCTTAAGTGAGAGACGCTACAACCTTAAAAACTGCCCACCCACCGGCGGCATGTGGTTATCTATTCACCTCCTTTCTTATAAATTAGCTCTAAGCGATGAGCTAATTACACTATTTTTTTAACTGTTTAGCACCTCAAATTAACAAAAACATCCGGTATGCTTCTTTGCTATAGTGGCTGTAGAACCTCTTTTCTCTTCACTTGTCTGGTTAATAGTTTAACCATGCCCTCGAACCTGGCAGTCTTAATGCCATGGGTAGGTTATGAGAGCTCTCGCAAACTCTTTCCGCCCACATCAATTGATCATGCTCCTACGCGGCAACCGAGGTAACACAGGAATTACTTCGTTGCCGCTATGGATGACGGTGGCGCTCGTGAACACTCAAGACTCGATTACCATGCACATAAATAGCGGACACCTCAACAGTGCTTGAAGCTAAGTGGCGGTAGTGGCAGGTAAACCTGGCGCTGAAGCCATAGGCTGTCGGCGTTCGTTATATTCATTGGCGTTGACAACGTTTTACACTCCGATCATTTTAAGGAAAAGAAGTGCGCATAATGACTCTCTGGGTCAGTGGACGCCGGAATCGTGCCTATAGCTACGTGAGGTTATGAGAGAAAGGGATGTGAGCTGCAGGCATTGACTAGGTCGTGCCAGAAACGCGGCGCTGAAGCCATAGGCCGTCGGCGTTCATTGTGTTCATTGGCATTGATATTGTCAACGTTTTACACGGAAAGGAAGGCGAGCGCGCGCAGCGAGGCACGCCAACTGTGCGTAGTGACGTCACTTGCTCCTCGCGCATGCGCAGCACGGCTCTCCAGGAGCCACGCGAAATTGCTCAACCGCGGCCAGTGTAGTTCACGGTACAAAATCTGACACTGAAAATGTTCTACAGTATTTTGTAGCAAAAGCTACATTGGCCACGAACTTGAGATTTACGTGTGGCGGTGCTCCGAGCAGGCACAGAGACCGACCTTGAACCAATGCCTATCAACCGCGGCAGCTGGTGGAGGCCGCGCGCTCGCCGCACCATCTGGCATGACGTCACACCGCGCGCCTCACCACGGAGCCGCCGCCGCTGTTTGGCATGACGTCAAACAGCTTGCCTCGTCGCTGCGCTCGCCTTCACTCGCTTCGCCAGCCGAAATGCCATTAGACGCAACTGCTTTCGCTTAGTATACCCTGGCCTAGCTGTGCTAAGCCACTGCCATTCTGTCACAATCAAACGGGAATCACTGCTTTAAATTACTTAGAGCAACCGCATTATGTTGCTTCTCGAAATTACCATAAAATGAAGATTCGTCCATGGCAATGTTGGGCTGAGCTGTTTAAAACCATTTATTCCGCGTATCATAAACGATTTGAACGTACTACCGAAAGATGTAATTTGCCGCAAAACTGGGGACTTGTTTTATGATTGTGCCCCCCGCTGTAATGGCTAGTAGCGCTGCGGGTATTGTACGAATAAAGAATAATGAATAAAGATAAAATGATTCCTGTTCGTTGAGTCGAAAGTGATACACGCGCTAAGCGTTGTTCACCTGCTAAACGACGCTTCATTGAGCGTTATTCTTTTTTTCTCGTCGGCTCACCTCTCCTGGCAGAAGCCATTTGTGGGCACAAATGTGGAGAGAGTACCCCCAACACGGCGATGTTTTCCCGGACTCTGTGTCGCCTTCCTTGTGTACTGCCGCGTAAAAAATGAAAGGTGAGTGCTGAACGCTGCATCTTCAAGGTTGATAAGCCTTCCCAACTGGCACAGGTAACTGGCCCAATACAGTAAACTCATTGGCAAGGGTGGCTCCTACCAAGGGCCCGAGCGAGAGTATCCATTTGCAATACTGGGCCGATAACCAGTGCTGCTTGGGCTTCTGCAGTTGTCTTACACAGCCAGCTATACCGGATGTTGTATCTAAGGCGCCCTGAAATTTTCGAAAAGAGCCTTTTCAGATGAAAGGGGACTTTTTTCGGCGTATAACTATCAGCTGTTTAGCGCACCAGGGTTCTGGTAAGTCGAACTAACTTGTACGCTGGTTAATTAATACTGAGCAGTTTGCTTTTTAATAGTTTCTGTTGTATCTTTATTTACCGAGAGGCGTGCCGGCCACAGTAATGAGTATGTCAGCATTAAATTTTAGACTGTATGCTGAAAATGGGCCTAGTTGGTCCGTATATAACTTCATTAGTACTCCGCCGCGGTGACTCAGTGGTTACGGCTCTTGGCTGTTGACCCGAAAGACGCAGGTTCGATCCTGGCCGCGGTGGTCGAATTTCGATGAAGCCAAAATTCTAGAGGCCCGTGTATTGCGAGATGTCAGAGCACGTTCAAGAACACCAGATGGTCGAAATTTCCGGAGACCTTCACTGCGGCGTCCCTCATAGCCTGAGTTGCTTTGGGGCGTTAAACCCCAATAAACCTAAACCTTAACATCATTAGTGCGCCACATATGGGAACGAACAATACTGGACGCAAAAACCACGCAAACAGAGAGGGCGCAATCTTTAAACTGATTTTATATGAACGGTTACAAGGAATATATATGAAAGAAGAATCAATCACCTGTCGTCAGGGGGCTGAGCAAGCTCGTTTTCGTCTGAAGTATATGGGCATGCGCGTCTGTTCTGGGACGAAAAGAAGAAAACTCAGCACCCTGACGTCACCATGTTTGATGGTTGTCACCATGTTTGATGGAGGAGAATAGCAATATTAGTTGCAGTTAACAACTGAAATTCAGTAACCACCGTATTAGTTAAGAAGTCTCAGCCGTGCTATTGTGCTACACCGATGACAGCGCAATGCCCCAAAAAAGCATTTTTTTTCACCCATTGTGGTGGCTCAGTGGTTAGCGCGCTCGGCTACTGTGCCAGAGTGCCCTAGTGTGAACCCGACCGTGGTGGCTGCGTGTCGATGGCGGCGAAACGCAAATGGTACCGGTGTGCTGTGTGATGTCAGTGCACGTTAAAAATCCTCACGTAGTCGAAAGTATTGCGGAGACCTCCACTACGGCACCTCGTCGTTTCTTCTTTCCCTCTATCCTTTATTTCTGCCCTTACGGCGCGGTTTAGGTGTCCACCGAGATATGTGCGACAGTTACTACGTACCGTCCTTAGCGTTATCCCTTCAGCGGAGACAGTTACAGCGCTCCGCATCCACCCACTTTTCGCCTAACCCCCCCGCCCCCCTTTCTTATTATTAATCACTCAACGAACGGGTGTCTACCGAGATATATGAGACAGTTTCTGCGTTATTCTTTTTCCTCAAAACATATTTACCAATTTACCCGCTCAAAAAGCGCATTTTAAGACTTGCAGAACATCTGAGGTGAAACACCCGGTATAGCGGGTACGTTGATGGTTTCGCGACGTTTGGCCGCATCTGATTTCCACAAAGTCGTGTCGTGTGGTGATGGGGGTAAAAATGTTTATTGATTATTGGTCCATATGACTTCAGCCTACTGACTGGTCAGTACGATATCGCGTATGATGGCCGGGACCTTGTGGCTTTCAGCGGCTCTCAGAGACCAACCCACAAGCTGCTTTGTGCGGCCGGGTGCGAAATGACTTGCAGTCGCTCTATATCGGCCGCTTGCCATTCGGGGGAGCTTGGAACTCCTTGCAAATGTATAGGATTTTGTGAAAGTCAGCTCTGGGTTCCCCGCAGAGGGTGCATTCAGGGGAGAAAAAGCCGGGGAGGATAAGGGCAAGGTGAGCTAGGGATATAAAGATACGGAATTGGAGTTTTCGCCAGATAATCTGTTCGAGTTTAGAGATTGATTTACCGCGGTTTGGATACTGGAGCCATTGCACCTTATAAAGGAGGGAAATTTCGTTGCAGGTAACCAGGCGTTCGCGTGGGTCTGTAGCTGGCCCTGCTCGGTTGACGTGCGCTCGAGTTGTGTTGTGGGCTGCTTCATTCCCAGGGTACGAGTTGGTATGAGCTGGTCGGGGGTACAATAGAAATTAGAATTTTGAAAGCAGGCGTCCCAATCCTTCCTCGTGTAATATTGCGCATTGCTGTTTTTGAATCATGATATAAATGGGGGCGACAACAAAACGGAGACACAGAAAGAAGACAACAGGACGAGCGCCTTGGTTGAGGCAGTGGTTCAGGAGTTTGCCGAGGCAACTGCGGCTTCCTCCTCCCCTAGTGAATATGTAGCTTTGGTTGAACCAGAAACTACAAGGTAGAGTTTGCTAGAGACTGAACTCAAGGCATAGGCTTGATGACTGGTACATTCTGAGGCGTCGACGTGTAGACTGCATGGGTATTTGCGTGATGGTGTTTGTGCAACGCCGTTCGTCGGCGAGCTGCACGATGACGCGGAGGGATGTTTTTGGGGAGTGGAAGGAGTGTTAAATGGGACGGATATTCTGTAAGCACGCCGTCAGTCAGCCACTCGCTCACCCTTGGTGCTCAGGCTCGAATAATTTGGCTTCTTACACTAGTTACGTGATATTCAGGGGTTCTTTTGCCGGCATGTTTTCGAAAGCGCTAGCAATAATATGCCGAAAAAGCCATATTTGTACCCCAAAAAAGCTATTTTTGAAAATTTTGGAAAGTGCTCGCTGAAAGACCTGGTACATGGCTAAAGAGTCAGTTGTGAGGCAGGATTGGCTTTCAGCACAGTACGGAGCGTTGCCTTAAAGTATATATACACGGCTACATGCAAGATGTACGCAAGGAATGGCTCGCAATAAACTATAGCAACAGGCGGCTGAATTGCGTCAAGGAACTGCTGGCTTAACTATAACAGACCTTCTGCATTTTCAGCTCAGGGAAACAGGCGCATTATTTGAGTCGCGACTGATGCAAACTCTCTGCACGCAAATATAGGCTCGCTGTACACTTGCCACATATTCGGCGGAAGGGTAATCGCAGGAAGAAATTCGCTGCAGTTACTGCGGGCCGGTTACACCTAACGACTGGTTCGCAGTAGTCCGATGGCGTGTTCAGGTGGAGAGGCTCTAATCAAATGCGTCAGGTTTGCAGCAGGAGCCTTTCTCTCAGAGTTGCTTGTAGTAAAGCATTCGGGCGATACAGGAGACGCAGATAGTTTGGCGAGGGGCCGGGGAGCAGGTGGAAAGAATCCAAAAGGACGGGAAGGTCGTGGCCGTGCGGGTCAAGTAAGAGGATGAGGAGGATAAACTTTATTTCCGCCGACAAAAGTAGCAGATTGTGTTGAGGTATATCCCCATCAAGTAAGAAAAAATGACTTGGGTTCAGCGTGGCTTCAATGTAGTGGTTAGAGCGAAAGCTCTGTTAAGCATGGTCTCCAGGGTCTGAAGTCAAATGCCAAGGTCAGTGCTCAAGGTCAGGTACCGAATGGTCGTGATCATATGATCACGTGTTCATACTACCACGTGTTCATACTACCCCCCCCCCCACACACACACACACAAACACACACACACACACACTTGTGTGGCGCAGAAAACACCACATTCACGTCAAATCTGCCCGCCTCCTTTTTTAGATTATGAGCCGTTCGGTGCACATACAGAATAACTGCAAATTTTTTATCTGTTCTGTCCAATTTTTCACTCGAGAAATCTTCCCGCACTGCCCGAACCAGCTTCTCCTATGATTATGATATCACCACCTTTGGAAACCCTACCGCTTCTAATCTACTTACTTGTATGGACGGATGCCAACTTTCCCAACTTTCCATTCGATTACGGGTTATATTGTTTAGTTGCGTTAAGCATGTTATATTTAGTAAACAAAGGATCAGTAGATAGCTGGCTAGGGTTTCTATACAAGTTCTCATGAATTCGCAACACCTTTTTTTGCAGTCCTTCCAGTTTATAGTAATTTTTGATGGTTGAAACACCCCAAACTAAGATGCACTATGAAAGACGAGAGTAGAAATAGCACAATATATTGCTTTTATGAGCCTCACTGGAAGTAGTTCACTCAGCTTATAGAGACAGCCAACTGTTTTACTTAATTCTATCGCCACCTTGCTAACATGCGTGTTCCACGACATGGTTTCTTTGAACCATAGACCTAAAAAATTTTCTGATCTCACGCGCTGCAAAGCAGTACCTTAAAAATTTAGGACTGGCTCAGTGCCGCGGGCTTTTCTATGAGGCTGAAAAATAATATTTTTAGTCTTTTTAATGTTCAAGGTTAATCTCTGTTTATGCAACCACTCTTCAATTTCGATCAAAGAACTATTTATGACAGCGGTCAAATGAGTTACGGTTTGTGCATAGAAAAACATAATTGTGTCATCAGCGTACATGACCAGTTTCACTGAAAGAGGCAAATTGCCCATGTCATTAATACAAGATGCACAACAATGGCTCCAGAATCGACTCCTGAGGTACGCCATGTTTTACCATTGTAATCGAAGACCTCAGGTCGTCAGCTTTTGCACACTCTTTTCTGTATGCGAGATAACGTTTGATAAGATCAAGAGCAACGCTACGTATGACATAATCTTGCAACTTTGAGAGTAATATATTATGGTTTACACTGTCAAATGCTTTCCCCAGGTCATTGAATAAGCCTACAGAGAATTGTTTGTTATCCTTGTTTTAATCATTTCATCCTTCATATGTAGTAAGGCCATTTGAATTTTTTTTCCTTTCTGAAACCGTGCTGTAAATCGCTAATAGCATGGTATTTATTAAGAACATTTGTAAGTTGAGCATAATGAATCTCCTCAAAAACCTTAGAAAATATGGACCGGGAAAAAAAACCTTTGTGGACCGGGGTTATACGCGCTTGTTTAAGGTCAGATGGAAAGATGCCAGTTTCAATCATTTGATTGATTATAAAGGCGAGTGCTATTGCTATAATCGATGCTACATGTTTAATAGGGACACTGCCCAGGCCATCTAGTCCAGTAGTGACATTCTTTCGAATTCCGACAATGATGCTGATGACAGTTGTACCCTAAGGAGTAGAGCTCTCGCTGGAGACCTTATTTACAGGCATCCTTATGAGGGCTGGCGTCCCTGACGCATCTGACTGTATCCTTTGCACAGTCCATGCACAAGGCTCGCGCACTCACTAACACACATAACCATCGCAGGGCGTTTATCAAAACCGTGGCCCTCGCCATCTGCCTTCACCCTCATCTGGGGTAGCATGCCAGTTTAACTATTAGGCACACCTCACCTGTAATCATTTAAATCTCTCTCTTTCACCCGCAGGTTTTGTCTGGTTGTTGGAGAAAAAGAATACGAGGTCGGCTACGTGGCCAAGCATTCCAAGTGGGGCCTTTATTCCCTCACATATAGTGACGCAGATAGTTGGTATTATGGATACAACGACATGAACTTCGCGGGATTCCCGGCCAACACGTACCATTATGTGTACATCTACTTCAAGGACGGCCAGACGATGCACGTGAGTTGGAAGCTGCCCTCCTTAGGAGCGAAGTAAGTGCGGTGGCAGTCCAGTTGGCCAGTCCCGTTCACCCCTAAAGCGTCCACTTTCTCGCACCACATTGCCCAACTAGGTGACATTCCATTTACGGAATCAGTTCTTATGGGGCAGCTGCATACACTGATACATGTGCGTTGTCAGCACGAACCTTGCCAATATTCGAACCACGGTGTTAGGATTTGCTTTGAACCAATGGTAGCGGCCTGGTCACACCGCCCGTCCAAAAGCGTCGCCTTGCGTTTATGTATCGAAATTAAAATCCAGGACCTTAGGATAAAGACATTTTCCATCGCACAGCTGACTTGACATAAATATTTATTTTAACAGAAACACGCATTTATAACGTGCCGCCAACTATCTGGCCAAATTCGATTTGTGGTGTGGCAACGAAGAAAAGCCCTCACTTGAGAAAATGCAGCGGCAGGAGACCTACTCAGCAAGTTGAGCTGGCTGTGCAGTTAGACTGAAAGGTACTTGGGACCCCTTTAACACGAATGCGCGCTTTGTTCCAGGCTCGTTATCCGGAAAGCTATTCTTGGCGTTAAACCAATAGCTACAGAGCAAAAACTCGCCCTCGCTTCAAGCTAAGCAGCGGAATGAATTCAATATACTGTCGGGCTCACTTACAACGAACCTGGCGGCTGCGCATATTTTGCTCATTGTATCCGAAGTTCGTGTTGAGTGGAAGTTTACAACCAGGAATTCCGGGTCCAACGAAACTGGCATTTATTTCTTGCGAATGTTCGTTATGACCGGCGGCTTCTTCAAAGGCCATCGTATCACAGCGCTTTACACGCCTTCTAAAGAGGTCATGTTCTAAAGAGGGCCACATTCGCAGAATAGAAACGTTCGCTTTTCCTTCAAGAATGGCACATGTATAGGTTCTTCCATTGCACAGCTACTCATTGAGCTTTACTTAGCTATAAAGGGTAGAGCGTTAAACAGCCTCTTTCAGTGTAGCAATTTGAGGCAGATCTTCCGTTTCGTCGACGAGAGAGAGAGAGAGAGAGAAACAAAAACCTTATTTGAAGAGGAATTCGGGCCACCCCCTAGGGTCCCCGCACGACCCCACTGCACTCAAGTGTTTATGTTCCAGATCCATAACACTGGCAGCCCTGCCGGTGGCGATGGTCTGCACGGCCAGGTCCTCCGAGCGCAGCAGGGTCTCCCAGGTCTTGAGGTTCTCTAGGTCCCGCGGAGGAGGGTCCGCCGGGCAGTGGGAAAGAATGGAGGCGGGAAGAGGCGAATGGTTCTGGACATAGGGCGCATGCCGGAGTGGGGTAGGAGGAATGATGGTGGGCTAGGTTCAGAGGTTAGGGGAGAGCGTGTGTCTGTAGTGGTGAAAATATTTTAATGAAATGGTTTAGGTGGTTGTAGCGGTGGTTGGAGCACAGGGGATTTTTTTTAAAATTTATTTATTTTTTGTGCTGTTGATCAAGTAAGAATATTACTGTCGCTTGAAGCTAATTGATTAGAAAAGCGGAAGAAAAAACAACCACATGCCGCCGGTGGGATCCGAACCCACGACCTCCGAATTACGTAATTCGGAGGTCGTGGGCTCGGATCCCACCGGTGGCATGTGGTTGTTTTTTCTTCTGCTTTTATAATCAATTAGCTTCAAGCGACAGTAATATTCTTACTTGATCAACAGCACAAAAAATAAATTTAAAAAAAATCCCCTGTGCTCTTTGGTTTCTGTGGCTGTTGGCTTCTCTCATCTGTAAGAGAATGCCGTTTATTTACTAATTTCCCGCATTACTCTCGCACAGGGGCGCATCGACGACATGGACCTCCAGGACGACAGGCCGAAACGCTCTGTGGCGTCTACGAAAAGATTAATAAATCTTGGCCGCCAAGCAGTGTACCACGATGCGTTGAACCTGGAGGTACACTGGGTCGTATGGAACGGATTTGACAACAAAAACGGCCCACCTGGCAGGGCCCTCATTGACACTCTTTGGGAAAATTGTCTCAATCCCAAAAAACAGGTAAGCGCCCGTGTGGTTTTAAAGCATCCGCAGTCGAAAACACCGACTGCTGTGGCCGGTCGGCAGCGTATGTGTAGGCCATATATCAGGCCATGGCTGTATTCGAGCATCCAACATGTGTGAATGCATGCAAGGGTCACGCGCCTTTTCGTTTTGTTGTTGTTGTTGCGATTGAAAGAAGGATAAAAAGGAAATTGCACGGCCCTGCCGACTGGCTCGAGCTGAGCCACAACCGCTGCCCCGGGCAGATATAGGAGAGTTCAAAGATATTAGAGGAAAGAGTGCAAGAGCAGGCGCGCGTCGCATCAACCGCGGTGCGCCGAAGCGACGACGCCGGCTGTAACAGATACCCCAGTCCCTGTCCCCCCCTCCGATTACGTGACCATGTAACGTGGAGTGCTGTTATTGCCAGTGACCTTCCTGCACAGCTGTGACTAAAAAAAAATGGAGAGTACTGCAGTCTTCAGCATTGGAGAAATGCGAAAACATTTGCGTTTGAACGTCAGCAACTTTTTAGAGGGAGAGCTCTGCTCCTATCACGACAGCCCTCCGGTGGATTGGATTGGAAAACGTTTACTGTCAGCACTGAGCCCTAGTGGGCATTATACTAAGTGGCTTCGAGCCCATGGCTCTTGGCGACCTTGTGAGCCCACTCAGTGGCCCGGACTTGCGTCAACTGGTCTGAGCTGGCCAGTATAGCCTCCCACCGCTCTAGAGAAGGGACTGGTAGTAGGTCCGCCGATGGCGGCGCCTTTCTGCAGCTCCATAAAATGTGGTCATATCCGGGTATCTCGCCGCATTGTTTGCAAGTAGCGTTGTATTGTGTTGGATACATGTATGCTAGTCTCGACGGGCTAAAGAAGGCTCGCGTCTGGAGCCGACACCACGTTACCTCCTGGCTTTTGTCTAGCGTTTTGTCTGGTGGCGGATAGATCCCCCTTTCCAGTTTAAACTGATTGGTGTATTCGTGAAATGATATGAATGCATCTCTCGTGAAATTTGGATACTCAACCCGGCTCACTGCTCGGCTGACATAACCCCGAGCTATACTGTGAGCCAACTCGTTTCCCCTGTTCCCTGAGTGTGCCGGCACCCATATTAGTTCCACCTCTCTTTGGTCCCAGTCTTTATGTCTTAATATTCGTTCTGCCTCCTGGGAGATCATACCCTGCGCAAAATTGTTGATAGTCACTTTGGAGTCGCTAATTATGGTGACTGCTTTGGTGCTGGCCATTGCCATGGCGATACCCGCCTCCTCCGCTGTCTCTGAGTTTTTTGTTTTGACCGAACCGGCCGTTAATGTTTCACCCGAGTCGTTCACGGCCGCGACCACAAAGGAGTCGCCTCCTTCGTATTCCGCCGCGTCTACATAGGTTGTGTATTCCGAGCCTTCGAGCTTGGCTTCAAGGGCCTTTGCTCTGGCTCTCCTCCTTCCTGCCTTCGTGAAAAGCAGGGTGCATGTTTTTTGGAAGTGGTTTAATAGTGAGTAATTTTCTAACTTTTGTCTGTAATTTTGCCTGCGCGTTTCTTTCCGGAATTCTATCATGTAATCCTAGGTTGCTCAGGATCTTTCTCCCCGGGGGTGAGGTCGCAAGCCTCCTTAATTGCGCAAATATATGTGCCTCGCATAGTTCCGTGGTGGTGTTGTAGATCCACAGTTGAAGAAGTCTTTCCGTAGGAGTGCAGTGGGGCAGCCGCAATGCTGCTTTATATGCCTGCCTTATGATCCCATCTATTTTGTTTTGTTCCGCCAGCCCTAGCTTGAGGTAGGGAACGGCGTAAACTATTCTGCCTATCACGAAAGCCTGAACTATTCGGCAGAGATCTTTCTCTTTGACTTTCAGCATAAGAACTCTTTTTATTGCGAAAGCAATACTACTCGCACTTTCAAGCCTTCGCGTGACGCCGCCGCCGTCCCGTTTCACCTTTAGCGGAGTGAATATGGGCGACAAACTCGCTCCTTCAGATAGCCCGGCTGCAGTTACGCCGCGCCGCGCACCTGTGGCGCTACTGCCGCTCTGACGTCATACCAGCTGCAGATTATGGGCGACCAACTCGCACCTTCAGAGGAGGAGGAGGAGGAGGTAAACTTTATTAAAGAAAGGTGTTAGGCGCGGATTGGGGTCATGTTCCCCTCCCCGCGGTGGGCTCCTCTTCTAGGCCGGACGCCAGGTGGCCGACCGACGATGTCGTTCGGCGACCTCTTCGGCTCGCTCTGTGGCTCGAAGTTGAACCTCCGGGTCCGAGCTGAGCAGCGCGACCTCCCACTAAGATTAGGTAGAGAGCTGCAGACTGTACGATGGCTTGTCTTGAGTACATGAGTATAGGATGTGCGGTGTGTCTGCCTTTTGGTGCCCACAGAGAGATCAGACGGGGCTGTACTGCTCCGGGAACAATATGGAGTACATGTATGGATTAAAGAAAGTGTCTGTTTGGAGCTGCCGCCAACTGACTTGTTGTGTTTTACTGAGGGATTTATGTGGTTCTGGGAAGATCTGTCTTTCGTTCTTGAAGTGGGTAGTAATTTCTTTGTAGGTTGTCATTCGCTCCATGGCCGACCTGAGCTCGGGGTAGCGCACCTCCCCGTTAGCCACGAATCCTCGGGATAATTGGTGCGCCGCCTCGTTTCCAGGATGGTCCGAATGGGCGGGGACCCAGATCAATGTTATCTGGCGGGTATTGGCGATTTTTTGTAAGATTTTGATGGCAGCTGAGTGGGCCCTTCCTTTTGCAAAATTTCGAATTGCTGTTTTGGAGTCACTTATGATGTATTTGGTGGTGGTGGAGGTAATGGCTAAAGCTATGGCAGCTTCTTCGGCCTCCTCCGGATATTTTGTTTTATCTATTGTCGCCGATGCAAGGTGAGAACCTCGATGATCGACAACTGCCAGAGAAAAGGCGTCTCTGTTCGCATGTTCTGCCATGTCCACGTGCGCCGTGTCTTCCCGAACGGAAAATCTTTCGTGAAGTTTTTGTGCCCTAGCCTTTCTTCTGTCCGTATCGTAGTGTGGATGCATGTTTTTGGGCAGAAGAGGGACTGTTAAGTGTTCGTGCACGTGTCTTGGAATTGGCAAGGTGTGTGTACGGATTCCTTCTTATTGTATTCCTGCTTTCTTTAGAATGAAGCGTCCCGTTTCAGTGCCTGATAGTCTTTCATATCGTGCGGTGAGGTGTGCTTCTATCATTTCCGCTCCTTCAGAGAGCCTGGCTGCAGTTACGGTGTGTGTTTGCCGCGCTGCGCACCTGTGGAGCTACTGCCGCCGTGACGTCATACCAGCTGTAGATTGTTTTCTTTCTCTCAGTCGCAACAACAGCAAAAACAAAATATAAAAAAATACCGAAGACGCTTTGAGTCGTCGCGCAGCGACGGCCGGTAGCCACGCGCGACCTGTAGACGCGGCGCACTGCGTTCCTTCAGTTGTAGGCAACGTTTTCTAAAAACGTTGGTTGTAGGCGCTGCGCTTTTGGTTTCGCAACCTACCAGGCGTAGCCAAGGCTAAGCCTCCGCCAATTTTTTTTTTTTTACATCTAAAGAGCCGCACGTGTTTCTAGTCACGTACACTACGCGTGCCGCAGAGAGGAGGAGGGGAGCGGCATCCCAGCAGATGCGCGCACCACCGCGGAGAGGAGGAAGGTATGTGCCATACTGCGCATGCGCGAGCCACTGCGGATGGCTGTGGCACATGTGCGTCCCCGCGTTGTGTAGAAGAGGAAAAGAGGCATCTCAGGTGTGCTGGGTCGCTGGGTACTCGCTCCGTGACGCCACACACCTTGACCTAGCGAAAGCGTCCGCTGGCGTCGCATGCGCAGGGCATGAAATTGGGTTCTGCATAGTCTGCCGGTGCACTTCGATGCATTCAACGGAGCGCTGGTTGTGTTCGATGCAACGCCAGGTGACCCACAGCCGAAGCTCCCGCTGGGACAAGGTAATAAAACAGCAGAGCTGCCGTTCGACATTCGGTTCAGCAGTGTTGAACGCTTTCTTTTTGGCAAGTCATTTTTCTCTCACATCAGTACAGATTCCCAACGTATTTTCTCATCATACACACAACAACGCGTTCAATCCGTGCTCATCTAACACGCCGGAACCAACGACTACGTATCATCATCATCATCATCAGCCTGACTACTCCCACTGATGAGCAAAGGCCTCTCCCGTGTCTCTCCAATTAACCCTGACCTTTGTCAGTTGCGGCCACTGTATCCCCGCAAACTTCTTAATCTCATCCGCCCACCTAACTTTCTGCCGTGCGCTGCTACGTTTACGACTATGTATATGGGCATATATATATATATATATATATATGTGCGTGTGACGCATGTGTATGCCTCCCGCAATTTTATGCGCTTGTGGAGTGTAGTGTACGAAGACATGAGAATGCGTGTCGACGTCGCGGATTAGTATGTGCTTACGTAAAGCATTTGGTAGTTCAGCGGATTTGATTTCCATGCAATGAAGGAAAAAAAATGCCCTTCCTTTCATATTCATCGCGTGCTCGCCTGACACATATAGGGCCCTGGTTCGACCCCTAATCCCGGCGAATTTTTTATTTTTCCGAATGAGGTCACGTGGGAGGTACCACTTCATGAAGACACATTTTGCGGACTTCTGCGGACAACTTTCGCTGATAGGACTTCCATCGCATGAGGCACATAATGCTTCCGCATTAATGCAAACCATCAGACTCGACACGAAAAAGTAGAGCCATCAGAGATATCGTAACCATTGAATGAAACTTCCCTTTCAGAATTCGCACTAGCGCTGCACTGATACAAGTACTCTGACAATGTTGTTTTGCGCCAATTCATCATCATCAGCTAAACTACCCCTTCGTTGAACCGGAGAAGCAGTTTATGAGCGTCTGAGCCAGGAGAGCTAGGATGAGGAGCCCGGTGTGTGAGCGCTCAGGCGGCCGCATCAGCGGCCTCATTGCCTCGTAGACCCTGGTGGCCAGGAGCCCAGATCAATTTTGTGCCAGTTGGATCGTCGGGAGCGCGTCTTATAACTTGGGAGGCAAGACGTGATATTTCGCATGCAAGATAATGTTCACCGGCCCGGCGAGAGTCTGTGATAACCGTTCTCGATTTTGGATCGGCGGCAGCGAGAGCTATAGCGACTTCCTCCGCTCGTGCTGAATTTGGGGCCCGAAAAGATAGCCCATCGACATTCATTCCCCGGTGGACTACGGCCGCAGTGAAGAATCCCGCAGGCTACGGCCCTGTGATGTCCACGTAGTAGACGCCCTCTTTATATCCATATTGCCTCTCAAGCGTGCGAACCCGCGCTTGTCGTCTGCCTTAGTGTGAAGCTATGTCCATGTTACGCGGGAGCGGAGCGACCCAGAGCATGTGGCGCCACAGCACCAGGATGTTCTCCGTCCCCTCTGGTGTGCATGTGTGTTGAATGTGTAAGCGATTTAGCAGGCGGCGCCCAGGAACCGTCTGCGATAGCCGCGTGTATTGGTTCACGAGGTGGGCCTCCCGCAACTCCTGATAGGAGTTTACCACTCCCAACGCCTTCAGTTTGGCGTTGGAGGTAGCCACCGGGAGGTCCAGTGCTCGCTTTGTTGCGTTCCTGGTGATGGCGTCAATGCGCTCGTCTTGTTTTTTGGTGGTGCGTAGGTACGGCAGGGCGCAGAGGATCCGGCTGGTCACGAAGGAATGGCCGAGCCGTAGCGCGTCCCTGCCCTGTAGACCACCCCGCTTGTTGGAAACACGGTGGATCATGCGCCCTACCTATTCACCTATGCTCTTGAGTTTCGCTATAGTAGAGTACGGCCTAAGTTTGTTATTGATGAACAGACCAATGATCCCGACCTTTGCAACTTCTCTGATGGGACCACCAGACAGAGATATGTGTAGAGACGTGTTGTCCGTGTGGTTTGTCCTGACGTGTAGAAGCTCTGATTTGGCGGGAGCACATTGGAGACCACAGTCGGCAGCATATGCTTCGACTATGGAGGCGGCCTGCTGAAGGCGGTCCTCTATCTCCCCAAGGCTCCCCTCGGTGGTCCAGATTGTAATGCCATCCACCTGAGCCAGTCGGCCGGGAAGGTGCATCATGGCGATGTTGAAAAGGACCGGTGATAACACCGCCCCCTGTGGTGTACCTCGTGTACCCATAGAGTACGGGCCGTATTCCTCGTCCTCGATCCGGAGGAGTGCCTGACGCGCAGAGAGGAAGTCCCTGACATAGGCGAAGACCCTCGCCCCGCAGTTAGTGGTGTTCAAGTTAGAGAGTATGGTGCCATGTTTAACATTGCCATATGCCCCTTTAAGATCGAGGGCGAGAATGGCCTTGTCGTTTTGTTGCATGGCTGTGGGTCGTATTATGTCCCTGTGTAGTTGGAGTAGGACATCCTGTGCAGACATGTGCGGGCGGAACCCGAACATAGTGTCTGCAAAGAGGCCCTTACCCTCCATGTATGGAGAGAGGCGATCCCGAACCATCGTCTCCCTTAGCTTTCCCACACACGAGGTCAATGAGATGGGTCTCAAGTTGTCCGTAGTCACGGCTTTACCTGCTTTGGCGACGAACGTTACAAGCGATGTTTTCCATTCGAGTGGGAGTGGACACCCATCCAAGATCTGATTTATGTATTGTAGCAAATGGAGGTATGCAGAGTCGGAGAGGTTCGCCAACAGTTTCACTGTTATGTGATCCCGACCCGGTGCCCCACCTCGGCGCATTTTAGCGAGGGCCGCCTTAAGTTCATGCAACTCAAAAAGAGCGTCTAAATCTGGATTTGGCTTGCCGGAGTACGTGTACTCGGGCCGAACCGGGTCATTTGTGCGGCAGAGATACCTGTCGCACAAAGTGTCCTTAAGTTGCGCCGTCGTACCTTGGTACCCGTGCAGAGCCCACCGGAGCTGTTTTAAGCATGAAATGCTTTTAGCCCCCGTTGTCGGCAGTGTGGTGACGTCACGCCGAGACCGAGAGCCATCATCCGGGCACTGAAATCCACTCATCCGGGCACTGAAGTCCAGTGATCCGGGTACTGAAATCCAGTCATCCGGGCACTGAATTCCAGTCATCCGGGCACTGAAATCCACTCATCCGGGCACTGAATTCCAGTCATCCGGGCACTGAAATCCACTCATCCGGGCACTGAATTCCAGTCATCCGGGCTCTGAAACGAGAACATCCGGGCACCGTACGAGACTTAACGAGATTTAACGAGACTCTCTAAGCCCTCCTACGCGACCGGCATGCAAGCGCCGGTTGGTCTCCAAACGAGACAAAAAATAACTGCTGCCAGTGCCTTCTCAATGTTTATCAAGCTCTCAGTGGAGCTGTGCGTTTGATAATGCACGGGCTTATAATTTCCGATTTCTAATAACG
Organism: Amblyomma mixtum; assembly: GCF_055824585.1. Taxonomy (NCBI): domain Eukaryota; kingdom Metazoa; phylum Arthropoda; class Arachnida; order Ixodida; family Ixodidae; genus Amblyomma; species Amblyomma mixtum. The sequence goes on from NC_143012.1 coordinate 50,612,555, forward strand.
CATGCAAAAAGCACATAAATGCCACGATACACTTCGTTGCCATACGTGATCTCTTAGGGGCTTCGCGCATCGAAGCAAAGCCGCGCAGGCGCACAGGGGCCCGGGGGAGAAGCGCTGCGTTCAAAGGGCAAGGCATCGCGCCGAACGGGTGGTGGCGTTCCTCCCTTCCTGTACGGTGTGGTTCGGGTGTCCACCGAGATGACATTACGCCCATAAACATTTCATGCTTACTCTACTCTCGGTTACGGGAGAGGGAGAGAATTTTTTTTGCGTCTCCCCTTTCGTTTGAGAAGGGTCGATGAGGCTGCGTAAGAGACGCCAAATTCCCCTTCGAGCTCATCTGACGCGCTGCCGAGTGTCAGCGTTCTAGCCAATTGGTGTCTGTGAGCTGGGCGGCATATGCCGCAGCCTGCTCCGTAAGTTGTGCAATGCGAGTCTAAGCTTGCGATTCGTCTTGTGTTTCTTCCATAGTTTCGTTAAGCTCCGGCGCGCCTCCCACAGACGCAGGTGATTGTCCACTATGGTGATCTCGTCGGTGGTGTGAAGTGTTTCCGTGTGTTGTTTCTGTATTGTGGCGACCTGCGTTGCCCACTCCGCATAGCTGTCGGAGAACAGTACGGGAGGGATTTCCTGGGTTCGAAATTGCTGCCAATTATTTATTAAGCATGAAATGCTTTTAGCGCCCGTTGTCGGCAGTGTGGTGACGTCACGCCGAGACCGAGAGCCATCATCCGGGCTCTGAAACGAGAACATCCGGGCACCGTACGAGACTTAACAAGATTTAACGAGACTCTCTAAGCCCTCCTACGCGACCGGCATGCAAGCGCCGGTTGGTCTCCAAACGAGTCACAAAAAATAACTGCTGCCAGTGCCTTCTCATTGTTTATCAAGATATCAGTCGAGCTGTGCGTTTGACAATGCACGGAATTATAATTTCCGATTTCTAATAACGCGTGCAAAAAGCACATACATGCCACAATATTTAAGCATGAAATGCTTTTAGCTCCCGTTGTCGGCAGTGTGGTGATAGTCACGCCAAGACCGAGAGCCAACATCCGGGCACTGAATTCCACTCATCCGGGCACTGAAACGAGAACATCCGGGCACCGTACGAGATTTAACGAGACTCTCTAAGCCCTCCTACAGGACCGGCATACAAGCGCCGGTAGCTTCGCGCCGAACGGGTGGTGGCGTTCCTCCCTTCCTGTATGGTGCGGTTCGGGTGTCCACCGAGATGACAGAGAATTACTGCGCCATTTCCTTTCCTCAAAAAAGCGTTTCGTTCAAAGGCAACGCATCGCGCCGAACGGGTGGTGACGTTCCTCCCTTCCTGTACGGTGCGGTTCGGGTGTCCACCGCGATTACAGAGAATTACTGCTCCATTTCCTGTCTTCAAAAAACGTTGTGTTCAAAGGACAAGGCATCGCGCCGAACGGGTGGTGGCGTTCCTACCTTCCTGTAAGGTGCGGCTCGGGTGTCCACCGAGATGGCAGAGAATTACTGCGTAATTTCCTTTCCTCAAAAAGCGTCGCGTTCAAAGGACGAGGCATCACGCCGAACGGGTGGTGACGTTCCGCGGGCGCTACAACACACTTTTCCATTACCTTTGGGAATGTCCTTCCCCAAAGGCAGTATCCCCCATCCCCAATCCCACTCATTCTTCCTGGGTGGCTGCTTTACGGACCGCTCAGCCCGCCGGCCAGAAATGGCTAGTGGATCGGGCTTTACGTGAAGCGCAAGCCCGTGGACTCCTGGACCAGTAGGGGACCACCCTGGAAGATTTTTTTTTTGTGTAATAAAGTTGTTTCCATCCATCCAACACGCTGTCGCGTTCCACTCCTAAAGGCGAAGCTTAAGCGTCATTAATTAGCAGTTTAATTATTATTTAGTCATTAATCAGTCATTACATACTAATCAGTAATTTGTCATTACTTCGTCATGAATTATGTGTGACGTAACCCAGTGGTAACATCACCAGTGTCACATAGGCAAAGTGGTGCTGAAAACGCTTTCGCCTCTACGCACTTCGGACAGTTTCGAACGCGCTGCTTATCCATTCTTGTCAGGCCTGCGTCTCGTCGTGTCCGCGTGCGCTTCGCATTATGCCCGTCAACATTTCATGCTTACTCTACTCTCGGTTACGGGAGAGGCAGTTTTTAAGCATGAAATGCTTTTAGCCCCCGTTGTCGGCAGTGTGGTGACGTCACGCCGAGACCGAGAGCCATCATCCGGGCACTGAAATCCAGTCATCCGGGCTCTGAAACGAGAACATCCGGGCACCGTACGAGACTTAGCGAGATTTAACGAGACTCTGTATGCCCTCCTACGCGACCGGCATGCAAGCGCTGGTTGGTCTCCAAAGGAGTCACAAAAAATAACTGCTGCCAGTGCCTTCTCAATGTTTATCAAGATATCAGTCGCTCTGCGTTTGATAATGCACGGAATTATAATTTCCGATTTCTAATAACGCGTGCAAAAAGCACATAAATGCCACGATACACTTCGTTGTCATACGTGATCTCTTAGGGGCTTCACGCATCGAAGCAAAGCCGCGCAGGAGCACAGGGGCCCGGGGGAGAAGCGCTGCGTTCAAAGGGCATGGCATCGCGCCGAACGGGTGGTGGCGTTCCTCCCTTCCATTACGGTGTGGTTCGGGTGTCCACCGAGATGGCAGAGAATTACTGCGCCATTTCCTTTCCTCAAAAAACCTTGCGTTCAAATGGCAAGGCATCGCGCTGAACGGGTGGTGGCGTTCCTCCCTTCCTGTACGGTGCGGTTCGGGTGTCCACCGAGATGACATTAGGCCCGTAAACATTTCATGCTTACTCTACTCTCGGTTACGGGAGAGGCAGATAATTTTTTAGCCTGTCCCCATTTTTTACGGGCTGCCTTCGCCAAAAGCGTGATGCGGAGAAGGCAGTGGTCACTGCCCAGGGTATCCCCCAGGTTCTCTCATGTGGCGTTTGTAGTGTTCCTAACCAGAGATAAGTCAGGACACGTGTCACGGGTGACCGAGTTGCCCACACGTGTGGGGCAAGACGGATCCGTGAGCAACGTAAGACGAAGGGTGGAGATGACCTCCACCAGCTTGCGTCCCCTGGCTTTCTCGAAGTGATAGCCCCAGTGTAGACTAGGTGCGTTGAAATCCCCAATGATCACCAGGGATTCATTGTCAGCCAATTTGAGAGCACGATAGAAAATTTCGCTGAAAGTAACACGCGGATTATGCGGGGGCCGATACACGTTAAGTACATGTATTGACGGGTCGCGGCGCCCGAGAGGCAGAACCCTCACCATTGTGTATTCCTGCTCAGTCTTCAGATCATGTCACGGGTTCGGTGACTAGTCGACATCATCACCGAGTCCGGACAATGAGGGGGTGGCCGTTTGATGCCCGGCGTAGCCGGTAAGCAAACGCAGTGACTGAGACCGAGGCGTGTTTAAGAGGTAACAACAACAAAACAACGTTTATAGCTTCGATTGAACAATGCGGCAGCTTTCACAGACACGTAATTTACATCCTACAAAACAATTGCGAAAAGCACATAACAGTAAACACACTGAATTAAGTTATACATTGAATATTTCTACACAGGTCAGAACACAAGTGAGAGGCCAATTAGATAAAGTCGATCAAAACTCAGGAGGTGAACAAACATACAGTAAACCGGGAAGCGCGGCTGCAGTCCATCCCAAACACGCAGTCAGTGCGGCCCCCGAAGGCGACGTCCGTCCAGGGCAGCTTGCGGTTTCGAGAATGCGGTGCGGCGGCTCGGAGACCCGGGAGTTCGCGGCGGCAGCGTTTCCACCGACGAGCGGACTGAAGTTCGTTTCCATACGGCCCCCTTTTAAAGCCCTCGGGCGCTAGCGAGCGAGCACTCGCGGCGCCACAGCGGCGGCGTCGAAAAAACAAAACACCAAAAAGAGCAACGAGAGCACGTAGGCACCTACACTTTGACTCTGCATGGCCGCCATCTTGGAGGAGGAAAAAATTAACGCACAACTAAAAAGAAGCCCCAGGCTTCGACTCTCGATTCGGTGACCTTGGAAACGAAAAAAAGTAAAACACAACCAAAAAGCCAGTCACGTAGGCCGCAACTTCTTTCCCGCCAATGGTCAGCTCTAGACTTCGGCAGTATCGGGGACGAGTTTGAGCCGCCTCCGCTTTCGCAACGCGAGGGGTTGTCTACATAACTGAAAAAAGCGTGCATGCATTCTTGCTCTTCCCGAGACACATACAAAGAAACGCGGACGCATTAGTTTTATACAAACAAAAGTAATTTACAGGTTGCCGCCACTTCTGTGACAGATCAAGATCGACCTGAATCGCGGTGTATGCTTTATGCACCAGGATGCAGGTCGAGCCACCCCCCCCCCCCCCCCCCCTGAAATGAGCTATACCCAGAGAATTTAGCATCATTGCCGGGCAAAGCAAGAAGCGCCGGCATGTCACCGAGGCACTGCAAGTAGAGTTAAAGATGTGACCTTTTTTTGTAGGCTCTGAAACCCCTGCAGTTACATTGAATGATTTCGAATTGGTCTAATTTTTTAGCTTTCTGAGAAGGTTTGCCAGCCATATTGATGTTTTTATTTTACTGCGCTGGGTAGGCACTCGGTTCGGTGGCCGGCGCTGCCCCAGGTAGGGGCTGCATCAACGCCGCCGCTATCGGGCCGGAACCGCTTTCTTTCGCTGCCTGTCGAGGAGCTATTTTATGTTTTAGCTGCGGGAAATCGCAGGAGAGAGTATTTTTTATTTGGGAGTTGACTCAGGGCTGCACCGCCTTAAGGACCGAGTCAGTCACCTGGGCCGCAATGTCGGGAAGCATTGCAGCAAATGCGGCACCTGAACATGTCCTGAAAGGACTCACGGACCGCAATCATAATTTGGTTCGGGAGCGCTGCCACCCGCTCCTCCAACTGCTCGGCTTTACGCTCCAGGGCCTCGAAGCGGCCAGCGTCCGCGGGGGCCGAATCGACCACCGTGTCCGCGGTTTGCCGCGAGACGCTAGTTAAGCAAGATGATACTGAGGATCCGTCATCGCTATCCTCGGACTCAGCGTTCTGCATGGGCTCGGACTGCCCGGCTTGCTTAGCGTCTAATTCTTGAATTTTACGGGCGAGAATTTGATTTTCGCGCCTGAGCTCCTCTATCTGCCGCTGTAGGGCGGATTCGGTGGGGGAGGGAGGGGGGTGGGCCCAGAGACTAAGCCACTCCAACTGCTCACATGATTTTGGCACGGTACCAGAGGCGGGAAATCCTCGGCTTTCAGGACCGGTGGCCTCGTCGGGTTCGCGGACTTCACAAATTTTGCCGGCCCGAACTGGGCCTTCTTGGGTTCGAGCTTGGGTCCCGGAGCCTACATGGGTCCGGCCTTGGGCGTCTGAACCTTTTTGGGTCCCGGCGTCTGCTTCTGCTTTGGGGTGGGTGGGGGTCCCGGCTTGATGACCTTGCGGTACTTGCCCGCGCAGCGAGGCGCCCCGGTGGGATGGCTGCCTCGGCAGATGAGGCAGCACGGGGAGCACTGATCTTCAGCTGGGCCACCGTCAGGAGCAGCAGCAACCTGAGCCCCGCAGCGTTCACAGCGTCCAGGCTGCGGCCGCGGGCAGGCCTCGGCCCGATGCCCCACCGTGCCACGGCGAGGGCAGGCAGGGATCGTTTTCTTATAGAAGCGGACGGGGAGACGCTCGTAACTATAAAGCACGGTCCGCGGCACCCTTTTCCCCGCAAAGGTGACCACAGCAACCTGCGTTTTGCCCAATTTGCGCACGGATACTACGTTGGGGTCCTCACTAAGTATTTTCTTGACAGTCTCAGACGTCTCGTCCGGGGAGACGGTGATGACGCCCTTGCAGAAATCGCCGGAGAGCTTAGGGTGGCCCCGTAATAGCAGCTTGCGGCCTCCGACCGGCAGCATGATGTCCCGGAGCAGCTTCTCCGCGGCTTCAACTGATTGCAGTGTGCACACGAGAACATTTTGCTCCCACACGGGCCACACTGCAAGCCCCACACTTGCGACGTCCCCGAGGATGCTGCGAATGGCAGCGCCGGCTTGTCCAGGACCTAAGGTGGCCTTCAGGTCGATGGTGTCTCGTGGCTTAAGCACCACAATGATTTCATCTTTCCCGATGCGGGGCGTGTGTTGCGGCCGCCACCGGAGCTGTTTTGCTTGTTGCACAGCTGCGTGTTGCGCGTTCTCGCCCTGCACATGTGCAGAGTGTCCCTCCACCCATTGGTGGCTGCCGTCCGTGTTGGCGTCCCTGGAGGCCTTAGTCTTCTTTCGTCCGCGCCATACACGGACCATGTCTTGGAGGTATTCCTCTTCGCTGGGAAGGGGCTCCTCATGTTGGATGGTTTCCATGTTAACGATCCCTATGGAGGTGGGATCGTATCCGGTGACTCTGCCTAGGACCGCCATAGCCGGGGAATCCCAGAGGAAACCCCGAACACAGTCGGCGCAGGCCTTGCCACCGTTAGGCTTAGCGCCGCAGAGGTAGGGTTAGGTCTTCAAAGCACTGAAAATGGAACAAAATTCAGCGCACTTTGGCAAATGTGGTGTCCACAGATGCCGCTTAGGTTGCTGGAGACGATGGTACCAAGCTTTCTTCGGGAAAGAGTTCAGGACCGCAAATAACAGCGATCATTGGCATAGCCGACGTGGCGTGCGACCGCTCCCGCTGCCTGCCACCGGCGTTCCACTACTACAGAATTGGCGGCCACCTGCGCTGCGCGTGACGTCGCTCGGTTTCGCGCATGCGCAGAAGTGGCAAATCTGGCCTCCGGCTCACGCGAAGCGCGCTGTTGACAAGCCTAGTGAAGCTTTTCGCTTCAAAAGTAGCGTAGCGCTCTCGTGCAGTGGCCAGCGAAGCTGAACTCTTGGAGCCGACACGGCATCGATACCCAGTTTCGGCTATATCTATTTTATTCCTGCGGGTACCTCAATATGAGGTGCGCCACAAGATTGTTCTTTTGGTTCGACCACGTTAAGTAGTGTTTTCGCGCAAGTTCGAAATGTGGAAAAGCCAAGTTGTAAGGAACACAGGGAATTGAAAAGACTGGAAGCGTAGATTGAATCCTGCAGATATTTGCCGCATGTGTCGAACCATTTTCTGAGTGTGCATTTGGACAGCAATCTAAAGTTTCATAAACACACAGCCAATATAAAGAATGAAATGGCATACGGTTTGATAACCCTTATTAAAGCCCGCCGATACTTTCTAACAGCAAATTAATATCCTTATATTACGCATTAATACACCCCCACACCGGTTACTATATCGTATGCTAGGGAAACATGCGTGCCACTCATCTAAGATCATTGCAGATGATTAAAAATCAAGCTATTCTTATACTTACTTACAGTTGTTAGTACACCGATGGAGCCTTTATTCTTGAGGAACATAACATCATCTCCGTAACACAGCTTGTTAGATATTCTCTTGGCATTCTCATGTACAAAGTTGTCAACAATAAATTGTCTTTTTCCTATCATACCTCAGTGTTATGTTGTAAACGCCAAGATATAACTCCGTTCGCACTCAATAACAATATTGTCCTTCCTAAAGTACGCACCAATTACGCGAAACAGGCAACGCATTTCTCATCAGTTGCTGTCTGGAACACTATAAAAATAGAACTAAAAAACGACCCGCCTCGATGGCTCAGTGGCTCGGCTGCTGGCCCGAAAGACGCGGGTTCAATCCCGGCCGCGGTGGCTGAATTTCGATGGAGGCGAAATTCTAGAGGCCCGTGTACTGTGCGATGTCAGTGCACGTTAAAGATCCCTAGGTGCTCGAAATTTCCGGAAACCTTCACTACGGCGTCCCTCATAGCCTGATTCGCTTTGGGACGTTAAATCCTAATAAACGAAACCAAACCAAACCAGAACTAAAGAACGCTCATTCAATTTTCAACTTTCAATCACACTTTAAACGATCAATTATTAGCAAAGAGCTCTAATTTTGATTAATCTGTTTGCATTTCTTCCTACATGCATTTTGCACTGCCTCCTGGTCTCCGTTGCAATTCATTATGTATATTTATGTGCAAGTGTATGTGTTTTGGTCCTTTTTATAGCTTTTATTTCTCTACCATGCGTCTGCTTTAATTGTATCCCATACGTATATACTCAGTTTTATATATTCATCTGATCTGTGTTGTGCTGGTAAATGTTTTACTAGATGTATTTAATGAGGAAGTCCCATTGCAGTCACTGACTTCGGGACCTCCTTCTGCATGATATGCTGTACATTCAGAACGTATCAGCAAATAAAGACTGATTCTGTTTGTGATGCAAGTCATCAATTTTAACGAAGCGTTTTACCGTTAGCAGCGCTGCCGATGCTCAACAAATATATATTCAGTATAATGTTGCTGTCTCCTTTTTACGCATGGCTTGTATTGCACGGAGCACCTTCTTTTTATATGTTCCAATTGTACAAACTCACCATATCGGAATTCAGTCGCTGTTAGCCTCAATTCGAGTAAATACACTCCAAACACCAATACACCTATATGGGAGTAAAAAGGGAGTAACCTATCCTCTGGTGCACACCATTCTATCAAAGGGTGTGCGTCAGAGGACAGTTAAGTCTGCTCCCTTTTTGCTTTTTTCTGTTTAGAGTGTACCGTATAAATCGGATGGATCGAAGTGGGCGTTTGAGATCGCACCGCACCTACTCGTTGACCATCTGTTGCGAAGAATTATTAATCTTGTTTGTTTCCTTTGTACGTAGATCGTGCTTGATTGCAGTGTCTTCGAGCTGAGGACGGGAAGCGTGGTCACCATAATCTGCAAATACAAGAAAAATGAAGATGAGCAGTAAGAGACCCTTTTGTGTGTTCTCCATATTCTTATCGTGACCACTACCAAAGGCTCCCAGCATCTAAAAGTACTCTTAGCGAAAAAGAGGATGTCCTAAAAATGCATTTCAAACGTATTGTATTAATTTCATATTTATTTCGCATTTTTTTGTCCCTATGCTTAAACTGCAAAAGGAATGCTTTCTAAGTGTACTAGCAATAATAATTTAAGCGTTCTTAAAAATACGTGAAAAGTACATTTTTGCCCGCTTAGCATATTTATAATGCATTAAAAATATAATAAAAATATACATTAGAAATATACTAAAAATATACATTTAATACATTAAAAATATGTTTACTCGGGCTTAAAAAAAGTCTACCGGGCGGCTCCACGGAATGACACGGGTTAATTCTTCAACTGGAGAACAAACCGTACACGGGTATTTATAATTAATCAACAGGAGTCTGATATTATAAGGTCACGTGATTAAATGGGAACGGCAGATACCTACACACAGCATACCAAGACGACAGCGACACAGCAAACCACAAATCCTATGACAAGCGCTGTACTTGGCTTGCCGTATATATACCCAGCGAAAGCGACGCACTATTTTGCGCGGTGAGGCCTTTTTTTGCGCAAATACTGTTGGCTGCCAAATTATCGCAGAAGTACCCTACTGGTCGCGTTCGAATCTAGGGTTAATTGAGAACGGAATTGCTAGTTGAAACTTCCGTCAGGCACAGGTCAGAAGTCGAACTGTCAACCAACAGATACATGGGCGTGTAAGGGGGCCGGTCTGCCCTGCCAGACGGGGTCCTTCCCGCTGGCTTAAGGCCCGTTCACACTTTCGAGTCGCAGAGGTCGCGCGACTGTTTTGGTCGAAAAGCGACAGTCGCAAACGGTCGCCTTGGTTGAAAAGCGACAGTCGCGGGCCAGTCGCTCGGTGCTCGATTTTTCAGCCTCGCGACTGCGAGTCGCAAACCTCTGAACCAATCAGCGAGCGAGCCAAGCTTCCGGCAACGACACCGCTCGCGGGCGCGCCGGGCGACGACCTGCGCTGCTCCCAGCGGGCTGCCGTAGTCGTCGCTAAGCCTAGCCGGTTTCATATCGATGTCGCAACTGAGGGCGCTTCGGATCCTGGCCAGCGCTAGTAATTAAGATGCTGCTTTCGTCACCACTTTATCGTGGACCTTGTATCATAATAATATCAAGACATGCTCGACTTCCGCGACGCCTTCAGCAGCGGAGCTAGCAGACAACAGTCGAGCCGCATGGAGCAGCAGCCGCAAAGCGGCTCTGGGAAGAAATTTGCTTTTGTCGCTGTTATCCCTTCTACCAGCAACTCGGTACTGGCCAGCGATCTTCAAAAATGATTCATTTTTTACATTCCTGTACCCAAGGGCTTGGTATGAACGCGAACAAGCAATTTTGCGCATTTTTGTGACGCCGCGGCGGCCGGCGTACTGCAGGCTGGTAGGCCGGCCCTACAGAGAAGCGCGCCTCTGTCATCGTGACGCTTGTACGACCTCGGTGCACATCAAAACCGTCACGACAACCTAATCTTCGCTCGGGTAGTTGTGTTACATTGCGAATAGCAGTTTAGACTATCGAGCGCGAGTACAGGAGGCGCGGCCACAGCAGACGAAACTCTCGAAAGCGCGCGAGCAACGTCATTCCCGAGAGTTTTCGCTTCAAACGAGAATCTAACGAGAAGGCGACCCGCTGGTCGCGCTTGCAAGTGTGAACAACGGTGTTGTCGAGCTGCTGCTTGGTCGCAAGCGACTGCGAGTCGCACGCCCTTTGCGACTCGCAAGTGTGAATGAGCCCTTATTCAGACCCAGAAGTACCCAAGGCGCGTTTGCTGGTATAATGCTATCACGTTCTCACACGGAAATGTTCGAATGGCATTGAGTGGAATGACATTCGAGAATAGGAATGACATTCGGATTCGACGGACTGCCGCGGTGCTGCACGACACTTTCGAAACGCATTCGAAAGCCTCAGCTCCTTTTCAGTGTACAGCGACGACGACGACGGCGGTCACACTAGTCCGACAACGACAGTATACATCACGCTGAACAACAGCATGTAATTATATGAAATATCTAGTTTACTACAATATGATTCTAGAGGGACATGTTTTTCAGGCCAATGACACCGACGAATCCGGTCGGCGGATGGTCAGCCTTGTCGGCGGCTGAGCGAGAGCGCGGGATGAGGCGGCGGTGTGTATATGCTCGCGCTTCTAAATGAGCGAAACGAACGGCTATATTTCATGTGTGCACACCTGAACACTCACCAGCGATAAGCGCTTGCCAAATCAATTTCAGTCGACGACGGCTCTGTTCCCTTCCGCGACGACTAGGCCCAGCGAGTTCGCAGGGTTGGATCTGTGATTTCGGCGGTTGTGAAGAGCGAATCACAAGCTTTAGCGAATGCAAATAGTCACCAGGTGTAGTTTTGGCAACAGTGACCTGAAATCAACTATTGCTTACATCGCAGGGCAGGCGTGCGTACGATGAACGGGAATCGCCGGTGTGACCCAGACTGCCGAGCCGTGCTTAACGGCCAGCAGCAGTCGTCGCCGTCGCTAGCTTGTGGATAACAGTCGCCAGACATACTTCTGGATAAAGTAGTTTAAAAAAAGTACTGGTCACGTCGGAGAAAGCCGGGACAAGAAGCGAGAAGCGCCAGTCCTGCGCGGTGCCAACAACCCGGCTTTCTCAGGCGCGCGATCGCATCATCGCTTCCCACACATTGTCGCACTGCGTAAACAAGCACGAGTACAACCAGTAAAAAAGAAAACAGATTGTTTAATAGAACGAAAGCGCAGACTGCGTTTTATGTTATGTAAACAAGCGATGTAAACAACAGTATGAGTGCAGTCGTCCTCATCGGCGCACTCCCGGGGAAATTTCATGCTGACGCGGTTAATATTCATTGGCGTAATATTATCTTCAAGCACTCCCTTAGACAGAACACGTGTAGCATCGTTAGATGGCATTCGGTTGGAAGGCATTCGAGGCGCCCGTGTAGCAGGGGTATAAGTGGTGATCACCTTCCTGCTAGAAGTTACCACAAACGAAGGGATGACACGAAAGGGAAAGTTTTCACTCCTCGCTGAAACGTCATTTCGAGCCCTAGATTGTTCCACAGTAGCTTGAAGTGTAATGCAAATATGTTTACGCGGACAACCCATTTGTTAGAATTTAAGTATACTTCAGACGGATTAATTGCATATTTACGAAAGTACACTTTAAATAGATGGCCAGCACCAAAATGCGATCCCGAAACTCGATTTTGAGCATTAGATTGTTCAACGACAGCTTGTAGTGCGCTGCAAACATGCTAATGCGGACTGCCAATTTGCTAGAATTTCAGTGTTCTTTGGACGAATTAATTGCGTATTTACGGAAGTACACTTCAAATACATTGACGACACGCAAATGCCATTTCCCGAAACGCGATTTCGAGCACTCGACTGTTCAACGGCAGCTAGAAGTGTGCAAAGACGTTTAAAAGTACTGCCCGTTTGTTAGAATTGAAGTATATTTCGGATGAATTAATTTCATATTTACGAAAATTCACTTTTAATACATTGACAAGATGCTAAAACTACATACATATACGGTTACAAGGGCTGCCCGTTTTCTAGAATTGAAGTATACTTTCGATGAATTAATTTCATATTTCCGAAAATACACTTTTAATACATTGACAAGATGCTAAAACTGCATACATATTTTTTCACGTATTTGAAAAGTGCTCGAAGTATGCTTTAAGTGAGGTATTTTTGGCACATTTTAAAAATATATTTCGAATACCAAGCATGAAATTTCAGGAACGTATTTCCTACATATTTTTAGTGCATTCATGAATACAAAATATGTTTAAAATACAATTTAAATAGCCCACCGTATATTCCAAACGTATTAGTTTTTGCTAATCATCACCGAATGCATCTCCATCTGAGCCTGAATAAAAGCGCCAGTGCGCAGCCTTCAGCGCGCCAGGTGCTGTGCTAAGCTCTGGGAATAACACCGCATGGAATGAACGGGCTCTGTATTATGGCGAAAGCCTTTAATGGCTCAAGCTCGGGGTGTTCCTCCATGTTCTCGGTGTCCGTCCGTGCGCTGGAATCGTGCCAGCTGTGGCCTCTCCTCCTGGCAACAGCGACACCTCTCCCCCCCTTTAGCAACGTGCATAGCGACCGTGACCTCCCACTCTAGCGGTAGAACGAGCGCGCCCGCGTTTCGGCGGTGGCAGCTGCACCGCCGCTCCTTCGCCAGATGTTTCGTTTCAGTCGAGAGAGTGAGACGCATGGCTCCGAAGCGGCCCAGTGATTCCGGGCCAAGCGTTTCAGAGAAACGGCAGTGAGTTGACCACAAGGCTTTCTCCAAGCAAACTTTACGATTTTCAGAGTGTCTTCGGTAATTTTTGTGTTCCCTTCTCTGTTTTAGCGGTTTCTTACTTATGTCGAAAAAGCGCGAAGCTAAAATCGTGTGATGGGATGAAACTTTTCTTTCAAGAAGAACCGTAACTTTTGCATTTCCCAAGCAACTATTTATAAGTAATAGAGATGAATACAATGACGGAAAAACGTTTTGATGGTAAGGATATATGCGGAACACAAGCCGCGTGTCGACAAGATCATCGCGAGAGACCGACTGTTGCGCTTGGTGAATTTGCAGTGATATGGGAAGATATGCTGAGCAAGCGTTATAACCTTTTAAGACACGCATTTTGTACTGCTATTGAGAAAAATATGAAAATTTGTGGTGACGGCGACACGTGTTATTCAAATTTATTGACTGCTACAAAGACGGCCCGGTAATCCGTAAAGTAACACGCGGCCATCTCGATGGTTCGGACACAATACTGTGACGGAGCGTTGCTGAAAATTGCTTGACGGAAAAATTGCTGTGAAAAGCAAATTTTCATATCAAAATCGTGGTGCAACCGTTCGTCGTATAGCGTTCCGAGTGATGTCATACGTGCGCGCTAGTGTGCGGGTAGTATTTTTGTGGGTGGGCGTCAGTGCACACAAGGGCACTAATGCTTTTGCGTTCCCACAGGTGAGGGGTCTTAAGTGTCTCTGACAAAATTTTCATTTCAACCCGTGCCCCGTAGACTTTTCTGCAATGTTCCACACACTTGCATGTGCTGTGGGCAAAACTTTTACGAATGACAACACGTTGCTTAGAGCAAATACATACCAGTTCTGTTAAACTTGAGAGCCGGGACTGGAGTAAGCATTTTATGTTAAATGAGTCGTGGTTCAGAGATGTCAAACTACGAAAAACATAAGCACAGACGTTAAGAAGTTCGCCCATGTAGCAACAAAATAAGGAAATGAATTAACGACCTTAATTTAAGAATACACGTCATTTTCAAAAAAATCACGGGCACACACAAGAGCTCGAGGAAAACCCCTTTAACTGTGCAGACTACAAATTTCGTAGTATTCTTGTAGACGCTGAAATGCAGTTTAAATTTGGCATTAGCAGCAGCAACGTCAGTAATCGTTACAAATGAAATACAGCGAATGCATTAAGGATATATATAGCTGTCACAATCACGAATGCTAATAGTTATTGACAACGCTAGTGTAAATATTGATTGTCTTATTTATTCAATAAATGTATTGAGGCGTTTAATTAGTTAGAATGATTTTTTTCCTTTCATATTACGAAGGTATGTGAAAATGAGCGCTTCTGTAACCTTTCAATTGAAGCGCATGCGGCATCTTTTTTATGTTTGAATTAAATACTCAACACCAGATAACTATCTAGCGGTAGGAATCCCACTGTTTATCCCACGACGCCTTTAATTTATTCGACTTGGTACTATGGTTTCTTACCTGCGTGTCCGGTGTCCTTGAAAAAAAAAGGGACGGCGAATTTATACACTTTTGATTTGGTGCGCTCCATTGCGCTCCAGGCCGTGAAAAGGCCTAATTTGAGCGTTATTTCATTTTTCGCAACTGACCTCGCCATCTCCTGTGTATTGCTTGTTTGCGAGCTTTTTATTCGCAACAGAGCTGGTTGTGAATGCAGCCTGTGTGGGTCTGTGTGTAAACCATGTGCACTTGCTCCGGTTTGCAGCATTAAATTCGCGGCAAGCAACGAAAATTACCACCAATATGAATACATTCGGCTCTATGACCACAACGACCCGAACGAGACGTACGTGATTATCGCCACCATCGCTGAGTTCTGTGTGTACATCCAGACTAAGAGCGATAATAGGAGGGTCATGAAACAAAACGTGCAGAGCCACTCAAAGTGGAGGGCGGAAATCTTCTTGTTCAACGTCTGGCCAGTGAAGATTATCGTGGTGAGTGACTTTGGGGGCCTTGACGAAATGCTGCAGTGTTTATATATTCACTCCTAATTATGCGCATGTGCCCTTGTGCCTGCATGTTGGCTGTAAAGATTTTACACGCCGACATCGCAGAAGGCAGTTCCATCGGAACTTTCCCTTTATGGATGACCGCACTCCGGAAGCCTCTCCGCACGTGTACCCCTCGCAAAAGTCAAGCGATAATAGCAAGGAGGGACCAGCTATACGCAGCCAGAATCCGATCAGCGCTCTTGGCCTATAGGTTACGAGAATAGAAAACGGGAGCCTAATCAATTCATTTTGGATGGAAAAAACAGCGCCAAAGGGACGGAAGACAAAGATGAAGGAAACCACACGGACGAGCGCTGACTCACGACTATTTTTTATTCAGAAAAAACAGACATTTATAGTTGAAAAGGTCACATGACCTGACGTCACTCGCGTACATGGCCAGAATACAACAGTCTAAGAACTACATCATGAGTCAAGATTAAAACCTTACAACGCGATTTCAGAACACTGTGATTAACCGAAAAAACACGAGACAGCCAGAAGCAAAAAACAAAGGCACTAAAAAACAAAACAAAAATCACGTGTTGTCAAGAAACGCGACCTCTTTATCGACCATCAATAAGGAAGGCTGACTGACGCATTCATCCCGTCTTTTCCGAATATGATATGCCTCAATGAGCTCCCTTGTCGTCTTATTTCTAAGGCGGAATAAAATACGTGTGTGCGCGACTAAAGGTCTGCATACTTTCTTATTTTCATTCTTGCAAGCTTTGCAGTGCTCTTTTAGATGCGAGTAGTTTGAACCTGATAGTGAACGAAGATACTCCCTAAGTCGAATATTGATACATCGGCCGGTCTGTCCTATATACACTTTTTTACATGAAAGAGGAAGTTCATACACAACTGAACACGCGCAATCTATATACCTTGATCTATGGGAAACCAAACAACGAAATGAACTAATTCTTGATATGTTGTCATGTGGCGCAACTGTCATGTGGCGCCCCAACTTGTGTGGCGCAGAAAACACCACATTCACGTCAAATCTGCCCGCCACCTTTTTTTAGATTATGAGCCGTTCGGTGCACATACGGAATAACCGCAAATTTTTTTCCGGTTCTGTCAAATTTTGTATTCAAGAAATCTTTCCGCACTGCCCTCACCAGCTTCTCGCAAGTTGCTGAAATCACCCCCTGTGGAAACCCTGCGGCTTCTAATCTACTTACTTGTAACAGCACACTGTCCGCTATGCAGTGATGGCATGAATTTGTGTGCTGTTACAGTGTTGGAGGGGCTTTGTCGCATGATAGGGAACCGCCATGACAACATATCAAGAATTAGCCCATTTCGTTGTTTGGTTTCCCATAGATCAAGGTGTGTAGAGTGCGCATGTTCAGTTGTGTATGAACTTCCTCTTTCATGTAAAAACGTATATATAGGACACACCGGCCGATGTATCAATATTCGACTTAGGGAGCATCTTCGTTCACTATCAGATTCAAACTATTCGCATCTAAAAGAGCAGTGCAAAGCTTGCAATAATGAAAATAAGAAAGTATGCAGACCTTTATTCACGCACACACGTATTTTGTTCCGCCATAGAGATGAGACGACAAGGGAGCTCATTGAGGAATATCATATTCGAAAAAGACGGGATGAATGCGTCAGTCAGCTTTCCTTATTGATGGTCGATAAAGAGGTCGCGTTTCTTGACAACACGTGACTTTTGTTTTGTTTTTTAGTGCCTTTGTTTTTTGTTTCTAGCTGTCTAGTGTTTTTTCGGTTAATCACAGTGTTCTGAAATCGCGTTGTAAGGTTTTAATCTTGAGTCATGATATAGTTCTTAGACTGTTGTATTCTGGGCATGTGCGCGAGTGACGTCAGGTCATGTGACGTTTTTAAATATAAATGTTTGTTTTTTCTGAATAAAAAATTGTTGTGAGTCAGCGCTCGTCCGTGTGGTTTCCTTCATCTTTGTCTTCCGTCCCCTTCGCGCCCTTTTTTCCACCCAAAATGAACGTATACCAACTCGCCCAACTTTCCACTCTACTACAGCCTTATCAATGCCGAAACTGCCGGACTAATCATAGCTGCCAAGTCCTTACCGCAAGGAGTGTGTCAATGGCTGCACTCGGCAACAAAGAGCCAGTGTCTCTGTGTCCAGCTGTGTTCAATTGAAAAGAGAATACGGCGCGTTAATTTGTAAAGCAGGCTGCTAAAATGTAGCGCTGAGCACGACGACGGCACATTATCGAAGGTAAACAGTTGAAACGAAAAGTTTTCTTGGAAGGGGTGTTTCCACATCTGCGTATAGCACGCACACATACGCGTCGAATCTGGAGAATGTTATAAACACAAGCAGTCATCAACGTCATCAGCCTGATTGGGCCCACTGCAGAGCAAAGGCCCCTCCCATGTCTCCACAATCGACGCTGTCCTTTGTGAGCTGCCGCTAGCGGGTCCCCGCAAACTTCGTAACCTCATCCTCCCACCTAACTTTCTGCTGCTCCCTGCCCACAAGACTCAAAACCCTTTAGTTCAACAGACACGGGCGGCGATGCTTGCCAATGAGGCTCCGGAATACAGGCTTCACCTAGTATTGTGAAGGGAAGGGGCCAATAGGACCCCATCCCACCCACCTCTCCGTAATGATTAAAGTGTTTATAACTCTTTTTAACCACCACCATCACCATTGAGTCTGAACCCGGCTCAGTAGCCGAGCGCCCTAACCGCTCAGCAACCACGGTGTGAGGCCCGATCAAATCTGGAGACTGCCGTCGTAACGAGTACAGTCAAATTAGCTGGATCATCAATTTTGGCCCAAATCACCGAAGGTAAAATTTCGGGTGTAGAGTGGGCCAGATTTGGAAGTGACCTAAACGAATTTGGAGGTACCATCGTATCGGGTACATTTAATTAGGCGCAGCACATTGAGCTCAACTGGAGGATGGTTACCATGGTGGAGCAGGGTATAACGACAGTACATGAAGCCTTATCCTGAAGGTGATTACCGTGGGGTGATCCTAAAGTGGGTTATCTTGGAAGGAAGAGGCTACGGCGAGAACGGTGGAATCGGCAACCGATGCATGGCTACCGTGGGAGGAGGAGGGTATGGCGGAAGTGTAGGAAAGCATGACCTCAGGGTGGTTACCACGGGAACCACCCGGAGTGTAACTATCCTTCAGGGGGTGATTACCTTCAAAGAAAGAAGGAGAGTATGGAGGTAGCAGATGAAGGCACCACGGTTCATATGCAGCGCCTACTGCGACCCATGGTCTTCGACGAGAAGACCACTGCTGGCTCCGTACACCTAGAGAGGCAGGCTGGAGAGAATACTTCGTCGAAAAAACGTGTTTGCGCGCAAAATTATAAAAAGCCCTCTAGAACTACTCAGATATGAAGTCGCTCTCATTCTGTTTACCTCAATATATATTCAAATAGAAACAACGTAACAGCTGTCGCTGAATACCCTATTGCACAACTGTAACCGTCCTGTCACTTTTCATCTACGTTCTAATCAACCATCTTTCAGCCGTAAAATGATTCCACTAAAAATTTCCCATTGATCAACATGCATACAAAACAAAAGAAACGTTCCCCTATGCTCCCTGGTGCTTTCTAGGTTTCGATGATTGTTCGCTTCGTTAACTGATGGGTGAATTAGATTTTGAAAATTCGATGAGACGCAGAACGCCCCCGTTTGCAGTGCGATGAGTGAACGCCGAAGACCTCGAAGGGGTCGGTGTTTACGCCCAGCCCCCCAGTACAGCACCTGTTTCCTTCTTTCTTTCCTTATTTCCTTCCTTCCTTCTTTCTTCCTTTCCTTCTTTCTTTCTTTTCCTTTCCTTCCTTCTTTCTTCTTTTCTTTCACTCTTTCTTTCACCACCGCGGTGGCTCAGTAGTTATGGTGCTCGACTGCTGACCCGAAAGACGCGGGTTCGATCCCGGCCGCGGCGGTTGAATTTCTTTGGAGGAGAAATTCTAGAGGCCCGTGTACTGTGCGATGCCAGTGGACGTTAAAGAACCCCAGGAGGTCGAAATTTCCGGAGCCCTCCACTACGGCGTCTCTCATAGCCTTAGTCGCTTTTGGACGTTAAACCCCAAAAGCCATACAACCAACTCTTTCTTTCTTTCATTCCTTCTTTCCATTTCTTCTTTCTTTTTTTCCTTCCTTCCTTCTTTCTTTCTTTTTTCTTTCCTTCTTTCCCTCTTTCTTTATTCCTTTCTTCTTTCTGTTCTCTCTCGCTTTCTTTCTCTCTTTGTTTCTCCCTCTCTTTCTTTCCTCCTTTCTCTCTGACTATATTTATTTCTTTTCTTCTTTCTACCTTTCTTTCTCTTTTCCTTCCTTCCTTCTTTCCTTCCTTCCCTTCCTTCTTTGTTCCTTTCCTTGTTTTTTCTTCCTTTCTTTCTTTTCATTTCCTCTCAGCCATCTTTTTTTTTTCCTCAATATGTGGCGTTACTATCAAATTAGGGCTCTAGACGCATCATATGGAATGCCCGTCTCAAAGCTCCCTGCTTACATGCGCCGAAAGCTTTTTCTTGCGGCGATTATAGAACGAATGTAGTCTTTCTCCCCCAAAGAAATTCAACAGCCGCGGATGCGATCCCGGCCGCGGCAGTTGAATTTCTTTGGACGAGAAATTCTAGAGTCTTGTGTACTGTGCGATGTCAGTACACGTTAAACAACCCTAGTTGGTCAAAATTTCCGGAGCCCTCCACTACGGCGTCTCTCATAGCCTTAGTCACTTTGGGACGTTAAACCCCATAAACCAAACTAAACCAAACCAATTCCAGTAAACGTGAAATCGCGCCTACCATTCTGACGGTGCTCAAGCGCGTCACTGGCCTCTGTTGACATTATGCTTTTGCAGGAAACCATGGGTCAAGAGTTGCCTGAGCCCAAGCCGTCCCGCTAGGAGGTCCAGCGGCTTGTGGCATTACTGAGCTGCAAATATACGGATACTTCACAGCGCAGAGCAAGAAAGATATCGATTACTCTATTACCATAATAAACGCCATATTCAAGTATGATGAGCACCTCTCGTGAATAACGTCGTTCCACCTCACGAAATACCTCTCAATACATTAAAAAAAATTAAAAGAGATAGGAAGACTACACTGAGTGGCATCTTCAGCATTAAGGTCGCGTATTGAAGTCTGGTATGTAAATTGAACGGTAAAAGAAGGAAAAAAGAGGCGCTTTTGAGAAGGTTATGGTGACAGAGGGCTACAGCTTTCATTTTCTGCTTCCAGTTGACGCCGCAATCGGTGAGTATCGGAAAAGTGCCGGCTGGCACTACCTCATTTTCAAGTGGAGTTTCCATTTGGCTTCCCCATGCAAGGGAACAACTCTGACTAATGAACCTCGTCCGATCTCATTCACCTCGTGCATAGGCAAACGGCTTGAAAATGTGGCACACCTACATCTGCGTATTCAGGCCACCCGAATTTTCCCGGACACATTGCACTGCTTTCGTCAAGAACTCTCCACTTCGAATTCCAGCTGAAGCTCGAGTAGGAAGGCACGGATCGCCCTGGTGTGGCTGTGCAAATTAAGACGATCCTGGCCCTCAAGGGGCGTTCGATAACGTCTCGCACGACTTGATCCTTGACAACCAAGCCTCGTACCGGCGCGGTCAACCAACGTAAAGATACGTCCGCTCCATGCTTGCAGTCAGCACAGCCAGCATTGGCATACGGGTTGTCCGCTCGAACAAGATGACCTTAAAGGAGGATAGGCACCTGATTTTGGTGGCATGTTTTCTTCCCCATAAGGATGTGAACGACCCTGCTATGCATGAATCACCATGTGGTATTCGCCTACGACCGCTAAATAATTCATAATCAAAATATTTTTCATGCTGTTTCGGTTTCAACAGCCGAAAGATAGGTGTGACTTCACACAGAACTTATAGGACGCATAAGGCATGAACAAACTGCGATATAAACGCTTCTTCATCGTTTTAATTCACTACAGTGCTTCAAATAGTCTTCTTTAGGAGCCGGAATGTCATCATATGTAGAAGCACCGATGATATTGCAGTTTTTCGTGCCTAACGTGACCTATAACCTCTCTTTGACGTCACAGCCATCGTTCGGCTGTTGAAACCGAAACCGCCCCAGAAAGAAATTCGATTTTAAGTTTTCTAGCTGTTGGTGGAGGCTACCACGTGGAAATCCGTGCATAATAATGCCATACGACTCATTACGAAGAAAACACCCACCCAAGAGTTCGGCGTCAATATTCATTCAACGGGCCGAGGAACGCCCCCCGATCAGTACTCTCTCGGAGACTGTTCAGAGCTACCGTCGCTCCTCGACCGCATCCCCCTGTACACGGATGATGTGACGATTTGGGTCACGGAGGGATCCGAAGGGAAACGTGTAAGAAACGCTCCAAATTACGGTCCAAGGGTACAAGTCTGCCGGACATGACTGGTAGTCCACAAAAAGCGCTGATCACCGGAAAGGCTCCCCGCGATTTCCATGCGTCCTCAGGGGATGCCAATACCGCAAGGAAGCCTCAGCGTTCTGGGCCTCCACTTGCAGGACAATGGAAGAACCGCTTACACGGTACACCTCTTCCACAAACAGATCACGCCGATTACACACATGATACTATTCATATCCAGTTTTGGCGGCCTGAGAGAGACTAGCCAATTTTGGCTAAATGATGTCAAAATGCATGCGCATTCGGAGATCATGCACACAAAGCAGCCCATCCAGTGGAGTAACTATAGCCAAGCAGCACAGATAAACGGCCCAACATTGCAAAAGAAATGCTTCACTCTGGTCCTTTTGTAGGACCGGCTTTTTCCAATACATTTCCAATATTGGGCCGATCACCTGTGGTGCAGCTACCAGTCGAAATAGCCAAATTTCGTCGACCTACAGCGCAGAGGGTAATCGCGTTTTCGAAATTCTAAAAACTGATATAGCTATTACCAACGACTGACTGCAAATCTCTAACTCCAACTAGACGTCTAACTCTAATAGATAAAAAGTAAATTAAGTAGAGATGCAGCGATGGCGTAGAGGTAGAGCATCCGCCTCGCGTGCAAGAGGACCGGGGTTCGAATCCCGGTGCCACGCAATTCTCCACCGGATTAAAAAAAAAAAACTCCGCGTGTCGATGGAATTGCATACCCAGGCTTGGAGTGCGGCCTGATTTCGGTGAACCTACCCGACAACGCACTTCCTCACCAGAACAGGATTTGGCCACCCTGGTGTAGTACATGGCCATAACCTTCTATGAACAAACCAATTAACCCTCGGCCCTCAGTCCCCAGCAGCTGCAGAGCAACTGACCAAGGCGGCGGTCAGATCTGTGACGCAGCGGAGGGTGCTAAGAATCTCTGGCTCCGGACAGGCCGCCATTGGAAACTGAACCTGGCAACGTTTAACGCAAGAACCTTATCAAGTGAGGCTAGCTTAGCAGTGCTATTGGAGGAATTAGCAGGTATTAAATGGGATGTCATAGGGCTTAGTGAAGTTAGGAGGACAGATGAGGCGTATACAGTACTAAAGGGCGGGCATGTACTGTGCTATCGTGGATTAGCAGATAGGCGAGAAATAAGTGTGGGATTCCTCATTAATCAGGATATAGCTGGCAACATCGAGGAGTTTTACAGTATTAACGAGAGAGTGGCAGCTATCGTAATTAGGCTTAATAAGAGGTACAAGCTGAAGGTGGTGCAGGCCTACGCGCCTACATAAAGCCATGATGACCAGATAGTTGAAAGCTTCTATGAGGATGTGGAATCGGCAATGACCAAAGTAAAATCACAGTACACTGTACTGATGGGCGACTTTAATGCAAAAGTAGGTAAAAAGCAGGCTGGAGACAAGGCGGTAGGTGACTATGGCATAGGTTCTAGGAACAGTAGGGGAGAGTTATTAGTAGAGTTCGCAGATAGAAATAATTTACGGATTATGAATACCTTCTTCCGCAAACGAGCAAACAGGAAGTGGACGTGGAAGAGCCCCAATGGCGAGACTAAAAATGAAATAGACTTCATACTGTGTGCACACCCTGGCATCGTAGAGGATGTGGAGGTCCTCGGTAAGGTCCGTTGTAGCGACCACAGAATAGTAAGGTCTCGTGTTAGCTTAGATTTGAAGAGGGAACGGAGGAAACTGGTGAAGAGAAAGGCTATTAACGAGTTAGCATTAAGAGGGAAGGTAGAGGAATTCAGAATGTCGCTGCAAAACAGATTTTCCGCTTTAACTGAAGAAGATGACCGCAGTGTTGAAACAATGAATGATAATCTTACAGCTATCATTACAGAGTGCGCCGCAGAAGTAGGTGGTAGGATAGTTCGACAGGATACCAGCAAGCTATCTCAGGAGACTAAAGATCTGATTAAGAAACGTCAAAGCATGAGGACGTCTAACTCCACAGACAGGATAGAACTAGCAGAGCTATCGAAGTTAATAAATAAGCGCAAGGTAGCCGACATAAGAAAGTTTAACATGGAGAAAATCGAGCATGCTCTAAGGAACGGAGGTAGCCTAAAATCAGTGAGGAGAAAACTAGGCATAGGTAAAAACCAGATGTATGCGCTAAAAGACAAACAGGGCAATGTTATCAGCAATATGGATAAGATAGTTGAATTAGCCGAAGAGTTCTACAAAAATCTATACAGTAGCGAATCTAATCATCAAGTTACTGAGGGAGGCAGTCGAGCACAGCAATGGGACATCCTGCCAGTAAAGAAGGAGGAAGTAAAGAAAGCCTTAGGAGCAATGCAAAGAGGGAAAGCAGCTGGTGAGGATCAAGTAACAGCAGATTTGTTGAAGGACGGAGGAGAGATTGTGCTACAAAAACTAGCCACCCTGTATACGCAATGCCTTGTGACCTCGAGAATACCTGAAGCTTGGAAGAACGCTAACATTATCTTAATTCATAAGAGAGGAGACGTCAAGGACATGAAGAATTACAGACCAATCAGCTTATTGTCCGTTGCCTACAAGGTATTTACTACGGTAATCGCTAATAGAGTCAGGACAACCTTGGACTTCAGTCAACCAAATGTTCAGGCACGCTTTCGTAAAGGATACTCGACAATAGATCACATTCACACTATCAATCAGGTGATAGAGAAATGCGCAGAATATAACCAACCCCTCTATATAGCCTTCATTGATTACGAGAAAGCATTTGACTCAGTGGAAACCTCAGCTGTCATGCAGGCATTGCGGAATCAGGGTGTAGAAGAGTGCTATGTGAAAATATTGGAAGATATTTATAACGATTGCACAGCTACTATAGTTCTCCATAAAGTCAGCAATAAAATTCCAATACGGAAAGGTGTCAGGCAGGGAGACACGATCTCGCCAATGCTCTTCACTGCCTGCTTAGAGGAGGTGTTCCGGGGACTGGAATGGGAACAGTTGGGAATAAGAGTTAATGGAGAATACCTGAGTAATTTGCGATTCGCTGATGAGATTGCCTTGCTAAGCCACTCAGGACAAGAACTGCAAAGCATGATCAATCAGTTAGACAGGCAGAGCAGAACGGTGGGGCTAAGAATTAACATGCAGAAAACCAAAGTAATGTTCAACAGCCTAGCAAGGGAACAGCAGTTCGCCATTGGTAGCGAGGTACTGGAAGTAGTAAGAGAATATGTCTACTTAGGGCAGGTAGTGACCGCAGATCCGGATCATGAGAGGGAAATAACTAGAAGAATAAGAATGGGGTGGAGCGCATATGGCAGGTTCTCCCAGATAATGAATGGTAGCTTACCAATATCCCTGAAGAGAAAAGTATACAACAGCTGTATCCTACCGGTACTCACCTATGGGGCAGAAACGTGGAGGCTAACAAAGAGGGTTCAGCTTAAGTTAAGAACAACGCAGCGAGCTATGGAAAGGAAAATGATAGGTGTAACGTTAAGAGATCGAAAGCGGGCGGAGTGGGTGAGGGAACAAACGCGGGTTAATGACATCTTAGTTGAAATCAAGAGGAAGAAATGGGCTTGGGCAGGGCATGTAATGCGAAGGCAAGATAACCGCTGGTCCTTAAGGGTAACGGAGTGGATTCCAAGAGAAAGCAAACGTAGCAGGGGACGGCAGAAAGTTAGGTGGGCGGATGAGATTAAGAAGTTTGCGGGGATACAGTGGCGGCAACTGACAAAGGACAGGGTTAATTGGAGAGACATGGGAGAGGCTTTTGCCCTGCAGTGGGTGTAGTCAGGCTGATGATGATGATGATGAAATTATTGGAAAATTGTTAACCGGCTCACCAGTTCATATTGTCACGTGGTAGTGACGGCAGTCCAGCGGTCAGGAAGATAGCAACTACACTGGCAAACGAAGCTCTTTATTTGGGCTGAATTGCGCCCGCAACAGGACTAAACAGCACGCCAGTGGCGTAAGCAACGAGCGTGCTCGTCAGTCGTCGAACTACGAATGTCCGCCGCTCGCTGCATCGCTCAGTTCAAAGCCGGTAAGGAAACTTCGAGATAACCGGTCAAAATCAATTACAGTAATCTGGAAAAAACGTCGATGCAGTCCTCCATGGCTGTGATCTATCGAGATGAGTCCGGTCGCTTCTTGCGTCACGAATAAAAATTATAATGCCCCAAGCGCGAACGAAAGAACACTACACTGAAACGTGGCAAAATAATTCATCGGGTATCTGGTGTTCGCTTGCACCTGCAATACTATGCCACAAACGCTAGAGTTTTCTCTGAAAAAGCGCTTTGCATAAAGTCTTCTCGGAAATATCTGCTATAGTTGGTTACTAGTTGCAGGTTAGACACAGCGGCAAATCTCATTTCTCTACGTTTTCATTGGTGGATATACAAGCTAAATTTATTTGAGAAACGTAGTTGCACTCGCCAGTTGAGAGGGCAAGGTGGGACTTGACATGTGGTGTTAGCGGCGTCTCTGAAGACGATATTGCTGCGCAGAGGTCTATTTTTTGTTTTTTTATTTATTTGCTTTCAGAAAAATTGTGAAGATGAGGTAAAAGCTGCATTGAGCAGTTCGAAAATCCTCTTCCCAGTACAATGGCAACGGAGCAGAGCATACCCTTACATTCACGTTCGTGTAACAACGAAAACAAAGAATGATTCATCTATAATGCTTAAGTGCATAGTTTCTTCAGCCCGTTTCATGAGCGCAGTTTGCCAGCTGAGCTGTAGCTTGTACCATTTATTTCATTTAAGTGCACGCTCACCTTGCATATTTGTGTTAAGAATGAATTTCAGTAAAAGAGAAAGTTTAGCTTGTTGGTATTGGCTATTCGTGTTTCGTAAAATGACTGATTGCCTCCTGTAGTCCCACACATAAGCAGCGCAATAAAAGGGCAAACATTTTAATTCCGAAAGAAACCGCCACCAAGTAAGCCCTCAACTACAATTAAACGTAGTTGTTTTACTTTTCGCCCTCTCAGTTAAGCTATCCTGCGGTTTGACAACTCCAGGAACAGTAGCTTAACGGTATCTGCAACAGTTTCTCTTTCACTCCCCAGTGAACCTCCAAGTTTTCTTCTTTCGGTCTCGCTTTGCAAGCCGCCGCGGAGGTTCATTGCTTATGGTGCTCGGCCGCTGCGCCTTAAGAACCGGGTTCGGTCCTGACCTTGGCGGTCGCATTCCGATGGCGGCCAAATGCTGCAGGCCTGTGTGCATTGCAATGTCAGTGCATGTTGAAGGACTCCAGGTGGTCGGAAATTATCCGGAGCCCTCCATTTCTGCCTATGTGGTTAAACCTCATAGATCGAATCCGAAAGCGCCTCTCATCTCCCTCCACTATTACGTGACTGTCGTGTGACCATCCTCATGACCAGCGTGCCCTGGTACTCCATGCAGAGATCGGCTCACTCTTAATTCGTAAATAGGGCGAATTTTTTTTCTCATCTATTCCACGACCCGTTTTAATAATTATATATTGAGGAAGGCTTTCTGCACAAATAGAACACGGGATGGAGTTCACGGTGGGCGACACAAAAAGGCGAGCAGAACGGCGGGCAGCGCAGAAGACGGCCAGTCCAACCGAAGCGATCTCGTGAAGCGCGGCGGCACTTCGTCTTTCATCGGCGGTTCCTCTTCGCCGGCGCTTGGTCAGTAATCTGCTTAGGCAGTATCAGGCGCGGCCGTCGTGGATCGCTACAACTGCCCCGGGAACGAAGAGGAGCCACCCTGGCGACAGTTCAAGAGGAGTGGATCGTAATAGGTCTTCAGGCGGCTGAAGTGGACGGTTTCTAGGCCGCGATGGAGCAAACCCGAAGTGTGGGTTGAGCGGCTATACCATGTTATTGACGGGCGACGTTTGCTGGACGATACGATGAGGCCCGTGGTATTCCGTGCGAAATTTTGGCGACAATTCTGGTGGTGTGCCGGGAACCTAGAGCCAAACTGGGGATTCAACCGGAAAAACGTGTTGCCTGGTATCATTATCGTGGCGATGCTTTTGGCGGCCTTTGGATTCGGAGGTAAATGGGCGCGCCAACTGGTGGCATTCTTCTGCATGCTTTGCGACTTCAGAGAGGGGTGTCCACTCGCAGGCGTCAGGAGTATAAGGTAAGATGGTGTCCATCGTGCAGGACGGCTCACGCCCATACAGAAGAAAGAAAGGGGCAAAGTCGGTGGTTGACTTCGTGGCGGCGTTGTACGCGTTTGTCACGAAAGGAAGGACAGCGTCCGAGTTGGTCTGATCTGTTGCGATGTATATCGTGAGCATGTCTCCGAGAGTACGACTGAAGCGCTCGGTCAGCCCGTTACTTTGAGGATGGTAGGCAGTGGTGCTCCGATGTACAGCGGCGGCCATAAGTAAACGGAGCACGTCATTGCGTTCGAAGTGCAATCACGCTTTCTCCATCGGTAATGAAGAAGCATTGTTTGTCTACAAGAAAGCCCACCAACCTCCGCTACCAGCATGCGCGTACCACTGCTGGAAATTTCAATTAGTTGACGCGTGAAAAATTTTCGGGACAGTTGCGTGCTCCGTTTACTTTTGTCCGCGTCTTTACGATGCAACATTGGGCGAGCAGAGCTTCAACGAAGTGGGAAAGGAAGGCTCGACCTCTGTCACTGAGCAGCTCACGCGGTGCGCCGTGGCGAAAAAAACCATGGATTAGGAACACACCAACTTCGCGGCTAGTAGCAGCAGGAAGGGCGGCTGTCTCGGCAGACCGGGTGAGGTGGTCGACGCCAACGATAACCCAGTGGTTCCCACAGACCGTACAGGGAAGCGGGCCGTAAAGGTCAGCGCCAACGCGATCGAAAGGACGTGCTGCGCAAGAGAGTGGTCGCAAGGGGCCGGCCAGGTGATGCAAGATCGATCGGGCGTATTTGCGAACATAGGCGCACATGCCGCGCAATAATAACGCTGAGAAACTCTTTTGAATGTTTTCAGCACACCAGCGTGCACACACTGAGGGTCAGCGTGGTAAGAGGCGCAAATTTCAGATCGTAAATGGCGGGGAGTCGCAAGAAGCCGCCTCCGACCATCAGGCGTGTAATTGCGGTGGTATAGAAGGCCGTCCCGGAGGGTAAAGTACGGAGCCTGACGCCGTAACGTTATAGAAGGCCCAACGTTTTGTGATGCAGACACGGCCTCTATGAGGGACGCAAGCCACGGGTCTTTCCGCTGCTCCGCAGGCGTATCACCGATGGTGAGAGACGAAGTACGGGACCGGCCGCCGAGGAGCAGGCAGCGCCGCAGTGAAGGGGAGACCAAAACAAAGCATCGGCGCTCATGTGCTTATGGCCAGAACGGTAGATAACGTGGATGTCAAACTATTGAAGGCGAAGAGCCCACCGCGAGAAGAGACGGGATGGATCTTCAATAGACGATAACCAGCAGAGCGCATGGTGGTCCATGTCGACGTCAAATCGGCGGCCGTATGGGTAGGGCCGGAATTTCGTTAGCGCCCATGTAATAGCTAAACATTCCTTCTCCGTAACGGAATAGTTGGATTCAGCTTTGGTAAGCACGCGACTCGCATACGCAACTGCGGTAGACCTTGCTATTGCCGCCGCGGTGGCTCAGCGGTTATGGTGCTCGGCTGCTGGCCCGAAAGACGCGGGTTCGATCCCGGCCGCGGCGGCTGGAATTTCTTTGGAGGAGAAATTCTAGAGGCCCGTGTACTGTGCGATGTCAGTGCACGTTAAAGAACCCCAGGTGGTCGAAATTTCCGGAGCCCTCCACTACGGCGTCTCTCATAGCCTTAGTCGCTTTGGGACGTTAAACCCCATAAACCAAACCAAACCAAGCAACTACGTATTCTTCAAAACCATCTTTTCGCTGGGCCAAGACAGCTCCGAGGCCAACTCCACTCGCATCCGTATGGACCTCAGTAGGTACTGTGGTGTCATAGTGTTGGAGTATTGGCGGCGGAGTCAAAAGATGGGGCAGGGTAGTGAACGCTTCGTCGCACTCGGCCAATCAGCCAGAGACGTCATATTTACCGCCAAGTAGCTTCGTCGCCGGCGCAATGATGGGCGCAAAATTGCGTACGAAGCGCCGGAACTGGGAACATGAACCTATGAAGCTTCGAAGCTGCTTGAGCGAAACCGGTTTACGAAACCGTGCCACAGCACGGAGCTTGGCAGGGTTAGGGAGAACGCCTTCTTTGGAGACGATGTACCCCAAGATGGTCAACTGCCCAGTTCCGAAGTGGCACTCCTTGAGATTCAGCTGCAGTCCGGCGTGAGTCAGGCAAGCCAAAACCAGCCTTAAGCGTGCGATATGTGTGGTGAAATCGGCGGAAAAGACAACAATGCCGTCCAGGTAGCAGAGGCAGGTCTGCCATTTCAAATTTCGCAAGATATTGTCCATCATCCTTTCGAATATGGCGGGTGTGTTCCACAGACCGAACGGCATCACGTTTAACTAGTAGAGGCTGTCGGGTGTAACCAATGCTGTCTTTTCTGTCAGGTGCAGCCGTCGCTACTTGCCAGTAGCCGGAACGTAGGTGAAAGGACGAAATGTACTCAGCGCCTTGGATCTTGTTTTTGCTGCAAAACCTGCGTTTGAAATGGCACCATCACAATTCATCCTTCCCAAAAAATGACGTTACTGCACGCGTCATGTTGATGCGCAATTCTTGAGGAAGAGGTGCACGGGGTCAGGTGCATTCCTCGCTGACTCAATTCTAAAGCCAGACTGGAGTGCTCCTTATTCGCTATAGATACTGCGCATCATATAATAGGCTTTGTGGCGCTGAAGCAGGCGAAATGCGATCCATTTCACTCAACTGGCATCCCCGCTTCAGTACACGAAACGTGCGCACTCGGGAGCACATAACGGTGGTAGTAGTAGTAGTAGAAGACGTTTATTCGGCCAAAATTTACAGGCCGAGCATATCGACCGCCTGGGCGACTAGAAGTCGCTGTTCTTCCTCCCCTTCAGCGCCAAGCCAGTCGAGCCAGGTGGTGATGGATAAAGAAGGTGGGGGGTAGGAACCCGACTGCTGAGCAGCCGGGCAATAGAAGAGGCAATGGTATTTATACTTCAGTGGAACTAAGTGCACCCAGATGGCGAAGACGTGCTAGCAGAGCAGTTTCTATGATAAACGTGATGGGGAACTCTAGGCCAGCGTTATTCAGGCTCGCATCACGTTCCGCTCCTTGAGTAACATGAGAGAAAAGAAATAATTTGAATGCAGTCACCGGAAGCTACACTTTGTCTTCTATAATAAAGAGCCAGGCTTTCTAGAGCGGGGCTAACAAGAATTGGTTTGTATACCGAAATTACCACCTCTTACTGTTGTGTTGGCGTCTGCAATGTGTTATACAGGTCTAAATAATTAGTTTCAGAATTAACAAGTCCATGAGTCCCTTGACATCGGCAGTCGCTCCGATCAACCGAAGTTTATTTTGTAATTTGGTCCACTCTGCAGACTTGATGGCTGCAATACTTTAAACCCTCGCCTTGAAAAAAAAATGTCCTCTCCACACTGTATTGGCACAACTGCCACTCATGTAGGGACCTGTACGAATC
The DNA here is from genome assembly GCF_055824585.1 of Amblyomma mixtum. Lineage (NCBI taxonomy): Eukaryota > Metazoa > Arthropoda > Arachnida > Ixodida > Ixodidae > Amblyomma > Amblyomma mixtum. The sequence continues at coordinate 50,643,664 of NC_143012.1, forward strand.
CCATCGCAACAAGGAGGAGAATCTGTTCAATGCAGCTGCCCTCGGCGTGGCATAATAAATAAATTGCTGACTTCGTTCCCAGCTGCCCTTTTTTATTCTGCTTGAAGCGATTTTGCCATTTTGCAGCTGGTCTTTTTTTCCAGCTTTTTTTTTCAGTGGACAGGCGGCGCATATTAGAGCGAAAGCTCTACTCTTCGAGGCGAACTTCAAGGTCATCTGTGGCGCACGTTTGACCTTCAGTCAGTGAAGCGGAGGTGCGTCCTGTAACGTTCGCCACGTGACTCGTTGCGGAGAGGCGTCGCAGCTGCGCAGCTACAGATGCGTCGCAGCCTCGCTGTTGTGGTACCATGTGACTAGTGCGAATGTAAGTGTTGCTTCGCTGACGCCGTCCGCTCAGTCTCGCCATGGATGAAGCGTGCGCTGGTCCGAGCGTGTCTACTTTTGGCCTTACGCGCCAGGCTAAACATGTTGAACAGAGCTTTCGCACTTATGACGAGGTTCAAGCTATGCTTAAACCAGAATAATTTTTCTGCAAGTCAGCATCTGAAATTTCTTCCAAAAAAGCATAGTTATGAATCAAGGCTTTTCGAAGCGCTGTTAACGCCTAGTATTTTTCCCATTATGCGCGTTGTTTCTTTCACTTTCTGGAGTCTAAAATTTTGTCTCGAATGTCTTTGAAGGTGTTTGAATATTCTTAAAGCACAGGAATTATTACCAGTTCCCAGACTGTTTTAGTACTTGTAGGGTTCTGAGCAATGGAACAGAATGTCTTTATGCGCGAGCAATACGCACAGAAAAAATAGCGCGTAGAAAAGAACTGTTGCGCTGTACAGAAGTGTAGTGCAAAGTACTTTATCTCTTTTTCGATCCTCTTTCACTGTGAACTAGGTAAAAGTTCAAGCAGATGCAGACATGCCCCTGGTATACAAGACACTGTGTATGGCGACTTAGAGGGGTAATTACAAATGGTAAGCCAAAGCTGTGGCACTGGCAGAGACTGACACGTATTTATTAGGCTCTAGCAGTGTGGATTACAAACAGCGAAGGTATGAATTTCCTGTAAAGGCATTATTACGACTTCGAAAGCTTGTGAAAAAGCTTGATATGCTATTGCAAATTTAACCAATGTATTTACGGCATGCTCAGCAATCATTCCTACTACGCATCTTTTGCTCCGGCCGAAAGTGATTTTGTTAAAAAAAAAACAGGCATTCTAAGCCTACGAAAACCTACGTTTTCTCTGCCAAAGCATGCATCTCTAACAGCTTAGGCACTTTGCAAAATATCCTTAATTTTACAGTTGTATTTTCGAAGTTTATAAGGAGAAGCATGCGCCCACAGCTCGGCCTGAGGGCGAGTGTCCGCGTAGCAGATGCAAACACCGCTTCAGTTCACTTCAAAGCCCTTCTAAATGCCAGTGTCAACACGTTAAGACGACTCTGATGACCCGCCGCTCATGTGTACATAACCTGCTTGCGGCCGCATAGGGAACATATTAAATGGCAAATATTCCCAACACAAGCTGACCGAGCTTCAACCTAGTCATTGTGAACATACATTAACTCAATATGCAAACAGTGCCGCGTATTGATAAGGGCCAACATTACCAGCTAAGCATCTGAATAATAAACGATGCATGCTGAACTATCGGAGAGCCTAAAGAGGAACATTGTGAACCCATATTGGACAGCAGCCGAGGATATTATTTGTGCCTCTGCGATGCGCAGATTTTGAAAAGAGCTGAAAGATCAAATATTTTAAAGCATTTTGCTTCTTCAAAGCTGAAACAGCGGTAGGCGGCCTCCTGGAATCCATTTATTAAGTTAGTACCAGTGAGGGAAACAAATGAAGCAAAACGGGCCACGCAATGCGTGAGAAGAGTATTCCTTGTTGTTTGAGTTGTCTTTGCCCTCTGTAGAGGTGCTTGCTTTTGCATCAGTGGAATGGCTAGATTAGGTTACCCATGCGTTCGTTAAATGGCATTTTGTAATTAAATATATAAGAGAACGAGACACCGGAAATAAGAACGGAAAACGTATATATGCGTCAATATTATTTCCCATCGACGAGGTGCTACTTTCCTGCATATTTATCGTGGCAAAACAGAGAAATCGAAAGGGGCTAGAACCGCACCTTACCCTCTCTCTCACCGCAATGAATTTCTGAGGGGAAAACAACACATTCTAAGTTTTTCACTTGGAAAGCTGAACAACTGTGTTCTGCAAAGAGGCAACCCTGCCCCTTTCACCCCTGGTGCACGATCACCCCAGAAAACGAGCTTAATATAACCTGCCGAAGCGTATCAGCTGTCTTATAGTCGAATGTTTCAAAAATATGCCCCTCTCAGGAGAATCTTCGTAGTTTTATTTATATCGGAGCATTACTTAATTTTTGGTCTTGTGGGATAGAATGCATCTACGTGCATTTCGAGACAAGTAAATATAAATTGCGGAGTTTGAAATGTGTTCTGGGATAAGAGTAGCTATTCTACTAATTTTCCTGTTACATCTCGAGTGGCCCACATCAAAGCGTACTTGTGACCGGTGTTAATTCACTACTCTGAAACGAGACGAAAGACTCATTACTGTTTAAGCAGCCATGTTTTCTTTTTGTCTCCGCCAATTTAAGATATAGTGAAGATATGACTTGAGGTGCATCACTGTTTTCAGCCTCATCCTTTCCCCTTTTCAGGGTTGCATATTTTTTCCCTCCCGCATAATCTCCCCGCCTTCCTTTCTCCTCTTACACCTTCTTGAAGAGCCGCGCCGGGTTTGCATTACTTCCTTTCATATTTACCTCTGGAATGGAAAGCCTTCTTAATTTCATCGATTAATTCCTGTGAGTGCCTGCAGGGTGAAAGTACGCGGCTACTGGAAGGCATGTTCATGCTGTTGAGCAACAACGCGCAGGTGGCGAAGAAACTGGCAGAAGCAAGCTACACTAGAAAAAGGAAAAAAAAAACGTGTCAGGTGCCTGCAAATCTATAAGGCAAAAACTTTCCGTTTGCTGGATTGCGCATGATTTTTCCCCACTTACTTGATTCTCGGTTGATGCATATATGTCTCTTTTTTTTTCTATCTGTTAATCTCATAGGTCAGTCGTCGTGCCTTTCGTCTACCATTTTCTTTAACAGCTTGCTTTGCTCTGTGTCCCATATGCTTCCATTTGAAATGACAGACACCTCAGGGCTTACTACATGTTCACACTAGTTAACCTAGAACTTTAGAATGACGGCCTGTGGGGCGAGTTGGTGCGTGACTGAAAATACTGCGGCGCAACGACGAAAACACAAGAAAAAGGCAACCCATGCGCACACTGCGAACTGTTTATTGAAAGAAAAGGGGCGTATTTACAACCCTCACTCACCATGTAACAATTATCTACCACTCTCAGCCGAGCCAGTAACAAGTAATCTGTAAATGGCAAGGCTAAATACAAATCGCAGAACGCTTCTTGAGCACAACACTTAAAGCTCTAGCTTATAACAAAGGTTAGAAAAAAACAAACAAATCTTAGCAATAGCAGTGTCAGTCAGTCATACGAAAAGATTTGTTTTTTTTTCTTACATTTGTTGTAAGCTAGTGCTTTAAGTGCAGGGTAGAAGAAGCGTTCTGGGATTTATATTCAGACTTGCCATTTGCAGATTACTTCTTACTGGTTGGGCTGAGAGCGATATAACGTTATCACATGCTGAGTGAGGATTATAAATGCCCACCTTTTTTTTTTCGATAAACAGTTGGTATTGTGCGCATCTGCTGTCCTTTCCTTTCTTGTGCTGTCTTCGCTGCCCCGCACTTTTTTCAACCAAAAACTTTAACTGATCTAAAAGACGAACGACGGGCTCACGCTCTTGAGCGACGTCTGGCAACATGTTAGCCATGCTTAACTGTAAATTTGCCCAGAAAAAGTGGTTAAATTTTTCAGCAGAACAGCTTTTCCGAGGCAACGTGTGTGCACAGGATTTCTTCAAAACAGGACAAGGTTTACAAGAGAAGCAACAGCGAACGGCAAACATTCGTAATGCTATTTTAGTTCTGTAATCAAGTCTCACCAGCAGCAAGATTCTTTAAAAATGAAGCCCCGCTAACCATGGCTATCTTTCCCTCCTTCCCTTCAAATGCACCAGTGCAAAAAAAGTAAAACAAATGTCATCACGCGGGTGAGAAACATGTCCTTGTATATTGTAGCATAGATATTAGCGGTCGAATAAGCTTCGCCAAGCGCTAATGAAGAGAAAAAGCACGTCTGTTTCAAATAAAGCCTCATGTTCTGTATTTTTAGATGACACTGAATGCCTTTGATTTGGAATTTCTTTTCTTAACAGAGGCGATGCGAGCTCACATGCATGGTTAGTCGCTGTAATCTGGAGTCTACATCGTGCTTTACTTATTTGTTGATTCAAATATCCCACAAGTTATAAGCTTAGTACACTGCTTGAGAAATAGGGTTACACTAATTTGGAATAAAGAAATGGTACAAGGTCTCCAAGCGGTCAGTAAAGCATGCACAAAAATCACGTTATATGAAGAGAATTCAAAATAAGATTATGCACTAGACTGCGGCATTGGACGGATTAATCTAGCATCTGGTGGACGTTTTAGACATTACATATTAGGTTTTGCATAGAAGTGTTCAATTCTGTTTGAAATCTATGTGGGTGACATATGCTAGCGTTATGCAGCGGGAGATTATTGGTACACTTTATAGCACGTTGGAACGCTGAAGAGATAGATAAACGCGTGTGCTCGGCCGAGTACATGTTGAAGGCTTAGATTCCAGTGTGGACAACGTGAAATGAGAATTCGCCGCATGAATGGTAATGTGGACACTTGATTATGTAGACTAGTTTCCGCCTTAAGTACTGAAGTCGGATATCTCTACGTTGTTACAAATTTGTAGTGATAAAAAATGGATGTTAATTACACTTAAACGGCGGTTCTATTCATGAGAAAGAAAGTACTACAGGGTTCCTAACTGCTTCTATTTGGTGGATGAGGTATGCCTGTCATGGCGAACAAATGGCGGCAGAGATATTTTGGAGGAGGACCGGCAAAAGTATAGTATGCGAGCTTTCCGGTATAAATGGGCGCTCTTCGAAGATTTGTTTTTCGTTGGTGAAGCGTGCACGATGCTCCCGTGGTGAAGTTTTCAAAGTGCGTCGCCAAAGGAAGCTTACAAGTCACATAAAGATCTGTATGTTTACTTCAAGATGTGTGGGTTAGATTAATGCTGTTGCGTGAATAATTGAATAGTGACTTCCAGTGCTTCTGGCTACCTGTAATTACTTTGAATGTGTCATTACTGAGCGTCAGCATTAGATCGCAGTGAGAAAAAGTAACAAATATACAATGATCTCTACCTTGTTGGTTACTACGCCAGCATTATTGTCCAAAGCTAAATGCCTTTATAGAAAGCACCAATGTCAGCAGTACACTGAAGACGATAACAATGAAGCACTGAAGAAGAAGAAGACAGTAGGCACAGGCTGGAGAAAAACAAAAGCAAGAACACAAAAGAATGAAAAAAATATGTACATATAGCCTATAGACAGACATTTCCCTATTCTCCTTTTAAGTTCGTTATGCAACACTCATACAAAACTCTCGGCAGAGCGAAGCCCAGGAAAATGCCGGCAGGCATTTGATCAATTGAATTTTCGGCGCAACGTTTATGCACTCAACGCAAGAGAGGCAAAGTTCGTGCGCTGCAAAGTTGAATAAGGCTCGCTGAAATGGGGAACCTCCAAAGAAATCTGCCGTCCATTGAAGAAGTTCGGGCTTGTAATGTGTGCCAATATAGCCTCAGGGTTCCCTCCTGCATTTAGCTGGTTTCGGCTCCTTGAGTTAAGCAACTAATGCAGATATGCATTCTTCGCATATACGCGCAGACGCTGGTTCCACGGCCCTCAAGGTCGACGAACATGGTCTGGTTGTTGGAGAATGAAATAAAGACTGCCTTTTTGAAGCTAAAAATTTAAGCAAAAGGAAACATCTATGTTCATTTATTATGAACAGCATCAAAAGAACGCTTAACAAAATATGGAACCTGCAAACGTATCTCGCCCACTCTATTCTATATGCGGCAGGCTAGGGTACGGCCATCAAGAAGCAGAAATAATATACTATAAAATTTATTTTCGTTTTGTACGTTCCAGAATTCAGATAGAGAATTCAGGCATCACGCAAAAAAGGTAAGCTTATACTCATAGTTTAGGAATGCTTCTTTCCTATAATGTGAAGTTTGAAAAGCGAATTTATAAATTGACTTTTTAAGAACTAGAATCACTAGCGAGAAAAAGCAGTTCTGCCTGAACCCTATCTGAAATATATGCAGAACATAAAAGAACACGTCTGACAAGGAATAGAGTTCATTGTGTGCTGTCCTGGTTCTTGGAAACATTTACTGTATGGGATATTACTTCACTTCGAAGCTTTGTAAATCGAACAGCTACTTCCTATTTGTTTGTTTTGTTTTATTCGAGTTTAAAGTCCCAAAGCGACTCAGACTATGACGGACACCGTAGTGAAGGGCTCCGAAAATTTCGGCCACCTGGGATTCTTTAACGTGCACTGACATCACACAGTACACCGGCCTCTGGAATTTTGCCTTCATCGAAATTCAGTCGCCGCGGCCGGGATCGAACCCGCATCTGTCGGGCCAGCAGCCGAGTGCCATAACCACTAAGCCACCGCGGCGGGTTACTGCCTATTTGTAATCGACCGGATTCTCTGCAACGGTTTAGATATATCTCAGTTAAAGAAAGGAAACTACTGCTCGTAGACACGGCTCTTGTTCAGCGGAGGAGGACATCGGCTTCACTTGCAGCAACGCCGATATGACTCGATGTCTACATCCTGTAGGCTCTATTTTGTGAATTAGCTACATCAACATGCACAAACAGAGTGGCGATCTCGCAACTCATAGTGACCTTCAGATTAACGACATCCCTGCAAGAAAGCATGCTGAGCACAATGTTCTACATTATTTAATCACACTGACAAGCATTATTCGCTAATTTGTGGACTTTTATTATTCAAAAATTGCTAAATAAAATCGCAGTGGCGACGCTCTGTGTATGTGCGTGCTTCCCTTGTTTTGAAGACACGAAAAGACGCGGCGTACCATATACCGGGTGTTTCAGCGAGCACTTTCAAAAATTCTCATAAATAGAATTTTCTTGGTAAAGATATGGCTTTCGCAGCATAGTATTACCAATGTTGGCGGACACCAAAAAACCGGTAAATCCTATTAGGTTGTAAACTGGTTCACTAACTTTTAATAATTAACTTTTGAACTATTGCAGTTAGGCGCCTAGTTGCAATTAGATATTTGTAGCCGGTCGTTAGTAATAGCGAAATCAGTTTTTAGAATTTCGAAAACGCAATTACCCTTACCGCTGTGGCTCGACAAAGTCTGGCTGTTTCGTGCGAAAAATACATGCGCTATCGAAAGCGTGCAGGCAAAGCATCCCCTCCAGTGCACGTAACTAGTCGAAAAAGCCAAATTTTGTCGAGCCACAGCGCCGAGGATAATCGCATCTTCGAAATTCTAAAAACTGACATGGCTATTACTAACGACCGGCTACAAATATATAATTGCAACTAGGCGCCTAACTGTAATAGTTAAAAAGTTAATTATTAAACATTAGTGAACCAGTTTACTACCTTATATGATTTACCGGTTTTCTGGTGTCCGCCAACATTGGTAATACTATGCTGCGAAAGCCATATCTTTACCAAGAAAATTCTACTTATGAGAATTTTTGAAAGTGTTCGCTGAAACACCCGGTACATATCCTTCATGCCTCGATATCCCGAAGATGGGTGGCACTGATATCAATAGCGACTTTCGTACTGTAGGCAAAACAGGTTTCACCCGACCGTGCCTACCGCAGCAAGCGCATCTACTCTATCTACTGGAGAACTGCGAGGTTGCATCAATCCCAGCCTGCTACACAAGCAGCGTATATTGAGCAGCAACGTCCCTGTGGGATTTGCATAGCAGCAGAAAAAGGAAAATTATGCGAACCTCGATAAGTTTGCCGCTCTTACCTGGCAACAGGCTGCTGTAGAAAAGCGCGAAATCCGGGTGCCGACGCTGTGCCACAGCTTCGCCACAGCGACGCTGTGCCACAGCTTCGCCACAGCGGCGAAGCTGTGGCGCTCGTTCGTCGACATATTAACATATCGTGATTAAAACAGCGCAACAGAAAAAAAAGAAGCAGGTTTACATGCGCACGTAACTTCGCCTGAAGCCTTTTTCGTGGGGACGGGACGAGAGCCGATTCACTCGCGAAAAAGGAATGCTTTTTTTTTGTTGATAGTATCATCCATATCATAAGCCTGACTACGCTCATCGCAGGGCAAAGGCCTCTCCCATGTCTCTCCAATGAACCCTGTCCTTTGCTAACTCCTTTGCTAAGTATGGTTAGTGGAATTGAATGTTAACAAGTGTAAATTTATGTGTGTGTCAAGAAATGCTAAAGAAATTCCTGTGTACTCTCTTAATAACGCACCATTAGATCCGCAACTACTTACAAGTATCTTGGCCTTCACATCACCTCTGATCTAACTTGGACCGTTCACATCGCGCATGTGATATCCAATGCAAACCGAATCTTTGGATACTTACGACAAAATTTTTCTAAAGCACCGTCCTCTTTAAAATTACTCCTTTACAAAACTCTAAAACGGCCCAAACTCGAATACGCCGCGTCAGTTTGGGATCCAGGCCAAACAAACCTAACACTGGCTTTGGAAATGGTTCAGAATAACTCTACTCGCTTCATTCTTTCTAACTATACCAGAACAGCAAGTATCAGTGCCATGAAATCTAGCCTTAACTTACCATCCTTGTCATCACGTTCGCAGAATTTTTCGCCCGTGCTATTTTCAGAAGTTATTCTATCACCCGCAGTTTGACGCCGAACTTATCTTACCACCTCAGTACGTATCGCCGAGACTAGATCACATTCATAAGGAAGGCATCGCTTTTTGCAGATCAAAAACTTTTTTTCCAGTCATTCGTACGACGCACATCGAATGAGTGGAATCAATCAATCAATCAATCACTTTATTTCAGCTTTTTTTTACAAAAACTGAGGGCGGCAAGAAAAAAGCAGTCATTACGACCGCTTGACAAGCCTCGCCACCCCTACAAAGAGGCAGTTTGGTAGCGACTATGATGGTTACTTCATACACTGGTACCAACGCAAGGTACACGGAAAGACAAGGCATGTAAATATATGCATAAAAGGAAACATTTTGTTTTAAATACGTGCATAAAAAGAAACTTTTTTTTTTAAATACATGCATGAAAGGAAACTTTGTTTTCATTTTGCATGGACAAGTAGTAATTCCGCACAACAGAATAAAGGTTTTACACAAAATTTACGGTTCAATGCAATAGAATTCTATACATGGGTACGCATACTGTGGGACCTAGCTTGCAAACACATTTCGAATAGTCGAGACAGACATGCTGAGCAACATGTCATAAAAGGGCGTGTTCAAGTATTTGGGAAGAATGTATTTTAGTGTGGAAAAACCATAGTTTGTTCTGCATCGTGGTAATGAATAGATGATACGCTGTCGTGTCATATACGGTGTCTGATGTGGTGTAAGTGTCACAATGCTAGAAAGAAATGTGTCGTCTTCGGCTATTATTTTTTTATAGAAGGATGCAAACCTGTAATCGAACATTCTTGTTACGGGTATCATTCTGTATTGCTGGTAGATAGGACGTGTCGGAGCATCATACGGTACATTAGCAATTACGCGAAGTATTCTTTTTTGCAGTACTAGAAGGTTCTGGATGTTAGATGCTGTGGTTTGTCCCCATATAAGGAAGCAATACGATACATAAGAATAAAAGAACGCATAGTACAGATTCAGCTTAGTTTTGGCGGGTAAAATATGTTTATTCCGCGAAATTATCCCAATATATCTGGAAAGGGATAGGCACACTTTGCTTACATGAGCGTCCCACGACATAGTAGCAGTAAATACCACTCCGAGTAATGTGAAGGTTTCCACGTACTCAATGGGGGCGTTGTCGAAATAGAGTGGTGGCACACTGCCTATATGCTGCCCCTTCGGATGGAACAATAAAGCTTTAGTTTTTAGTTTGTTTATTTTTAATGACTTCAAAGATGACCACTCAGATAATGATGACAAAACTGTATTTGCGGTGCTAGTTAGTTCTTTGATGTCAGGTGAGGACAAAAATAGACTGGTGTCGTCAGCATATATGATGTATTTAACTAAGTTACTGATGTTGCATACGTCATTAATATATATGTTGAATAGGAGCGGCCCCAGAAGGCTGCCCTGGGGCACGCCGTTTGTGATTGCTAACAAGTCCGAAGAGCAGTGATTTAAAGCAACATACTGGCGACGAGCACTGAAATACGATTGAATGAGACAGAGGGCGTGGCCACGTATACCGTAGTGGTCGAGTTTTTTAAACAGAGTTTCGTGATTCAGTGTATCGAATGCTTTGCTAAAGTCTACAAAGACGCCTAAGGTGAGGTGTTGAGCTTCGAAGTTATTTAATATGTATTCTTTTTGATCAAGCAGAGCATGCTCAGTTGATCTATGCTTTGTGAATCCATACTGACAGTTGGCTATTACACAGTGCTTCTGTAGGAAATTGTAGTAACGTCGATGCATTATTCGCTCTAGCCCCTTGGAGAATAAAGGTAGTACAGATATTGGCCTGTAATTTCCTAGAACGTTTTTATCACCTTTTTTATAAATAATCACAACTTTGGCCACCTGCATGGCAGCGGGAAAACGTCCTGTGCGAAGCGCGGTATTGTAAATATGTGTAAGGCATGGCACGATCAAAGGTAGTACGTATTTTACAGGTAAACTTTGAATATTACTTGGGTCAAGACTTGTCGTGTTCTTTAAACTTTTGAACACCGAGTAAACCTCAGCTTCGTCGGTTGGTTCAAGAAACATCGATTCGTTTAGCCTGTTGCCCAAAAATCTAGACATACCTGGATTGTACTGACTGCATCCAACTTCAGTGAAATATTGGTTGAAGGCATTTGCAAGGGACGGCCCAGCGATTTCCTTGCCATGCATAACTAGGCTCGCGAGGTCCTGATGTTGGTTATTTCGATTTAGCAGAATATTTAGGCGTCTCTACTTTTCTTTCGGGCGGTCTGAGAGATGCGCATTAAACAAGTTATTATAGTAGGCAGTCCTAGATGATTTAATTTCGCTGTTTAAGCGGTTCCTTAGCGACTTATAAGTGGCTAACACTGCGGGGGCTCTACTTTTTATGAAAGTCGCGAAGAGCTTGTGTTTCTTTTTTACCAGTCGTACCAAGCGAGCAGTCATCCATGGCTTTCGTGCTTTTTTTGAAGGTTTTATCTCAACGATAGGGAAACACTCATTATAAATTGGGAGAAAGAGCTGAAGGAGCTCACTGTATGATTCATCGGGTGTTGTGTGCTGGAAAACAGGATTCCAGTTCACAAGTGAAATACTGTTCCTGAAATGGTCAAGGCGGCTTTGGGAAAGTAGCTGTCGACGGACTTTCGAGGCTGTCTTTGCGGAAGGTTCTTTTTGAAGACGGACGAAGATAGGAAGATGGTCGCTAATGTCTATCGAAATACGACCGGCAAATGACGCATCCTCGCGATTGGTGATTAGTAAATCCAAAGAAGAAGAAGAATGTGAGGTAACACGTGTAGGTCCGCGGATTTCATTTTGGAAGCCAGCTGTTTGTATGGTGACTAACATGCGCTCTTGCACTGAACTGCTTGTGCTCATATCTATGTTGAAATCGCCCCCGATGCACGCCAAGAATTTTTGAGAAAGAAAAGATAACTCGTGTTCGAAGCTGCCAAAAAAATTGGCTGTATTGCCATGTGGGGGACGATAAACAACGCAAAAAGCTTGACCGCCACACCTAACTGTCAGCATTTCTTAGTCATCGTTACTTAAGCAGTGATCAGATAAAATGTCACAGGAATAGTTTTCTTTGATCAACATTGCTACGCCTCCGCCCCGCTTCGTAGTACGATTAAGAAAAAATTATCTGTACCCGGGAAGATGGATGACGTCAACGTCTGAGCGATACCATGTTTCTGTCAATAGAATGACATCGAAGGGACAGGTTAAGCTGCATAAAAAGTATGTTAGTTGTTCAGCTTTATTTACGGCCGATTGATATTCAAATGTATGATTTGGCAGCATTTGTCTTTGTTTTGGGAAAAATATGCGTTGAGCTGTGAAGGTGTGAAAAGTGGCGATTCCTCCATTGGCAATGTTAGAAGAGCCATTTCCACGTGTGCTGCTTTACGGCGTCCCTAATTCATCTTCGATAAGTCTGCTTGTGAGTAGATGTGAACCACCGAAGAATCGTCAGTTTGGCGGGCTAGAATAGTGCCGTTCCTCGTCCACACATGTTTCCACGAGACCTCCTTCTTTCTCGCAATCGCAGCGCCTAGAAGCCTTTTGTTGTCTGGTGTCAAGTGTTCATTGACATAAATCGGTGGTGAAGTTGGCAAAGAGCAATCTACACTGATGTCCTGATTTGTCAGACGTACTTTTTTCGCCTTTTCCAGCACTGCGTCCCTTTTTACACGGGATTTAAATTGAACAACAATGTTTGAATTATTAGGGTCACGAGTGGGCACTCGGTGGCAACACGCTACGTCCGACTCAGTGATAGGTTCATGAATAGCATCTCCAAGGTTTGTAACACCTTCCTTTTTCGACGGCCACCATCACCGATCATCATTTATTCAAGAATGTTATGGCTAACATTGTTTAACTAGGATGTTTTTTATGCTGCGTTATTGTTTTTTTCTTTTGTGTACTTTTTCCTTCTTTTTTTCCCTTTCCTGAACGCCTTAGCTAACAATGTATGTGTAGGAGTAATGTTTGTACCTTGCCTGTTTAATTAACTCCTGTTTGTTATACTAATTTCATTTTTTAACCACTCCTCTCTGTAATGCCGTAATGGCCCTAAGGGTAGAATAAATAAATAAACTGCGGCCACCGCATCTCCACAAATTTCTTAATCTCATCCGCCCACCTAACATTCTGCCGCCCCCTGCTATGCTTGCCTTCTCTTGGAATCCACTCCGCTACCCTTAAGGACCAGCGGTTATCTTTCCTTCGCATTACATGCCCGGCAAAGCTCATTTTCTTCTCTGGATTTAGACTAGGACGTCATTATACCGCGTTTGTTTCCCTAACCACTCTGCCCGCTTCCGATCTCTTAACGTTGCACCTATCATTTTTCTTTCCATAGCTCACGGTTTAACTTAAGGTGAACGCTTTTCGTTAGCCTCAACGTTTCTGCCGCATAGATGACTACTGGTGAGATAAATCTGCAGTGTGCATTTCTCTTGACGGATATGGGGTGGCTCAGTGGTTACGGCGCTCGGCTGCTGACCCGAAAGACGCGGGTTCGATCCCGGTCGCGGCGGCTGAATTTCTTGAAGGCGAAATTCTAGAGGCCCGTGTGCTGTGCGATGTCAGTGGACGTTAAAGAACCCCAGGTGGTCGAAATTTCCGGAGCCCTTCACTACGGCGTCTCTCATAGCCTCAGTCGCTTTGGGACGTTAAACCCCAATAAACCAAACCAAACCATATTGGTAAGCTGTCATTCATGATAGCATAGTATATCCTAACACGAGGGTGTTAAGGAGCTTATGTCGCGAAAAATCTGGTGTCAGTCACCGTTGGCGTTTGCAGCGTCGTTGACAATGGGCGAAAAATCCGCGAAAAATACCCTAAGAACCAAATTTCCTTGCCTATTTTGATCGTGCAGCATTGCTCGATATTGCGGCGTTTCAAAGGTTAAATGTACATCGAGAAGAAATTATTAAATTGATAGCGATATCTGAATAGGAAGCTGTCATTAAAAATAATTAAGATGGGTTTCTCGATATATATCGCTGTTAATTCTCCAGCCCTGTGGAGAAGAAAAATTAAAGATGTTACAGCATTGCAGTTTTGATAGGAATTTTCGATGAGTTGAACTAGCAAGCAAATTTCCTTTGCTATTCTAATTTTGTAACATCATCCATATCCCACGGGATCTGCTTTCTGATACTAACACAACCACGACTAATAAGTAACTATTAAAATATTCCGGAGTTACATACATACCTAATATTTTTTTCTTAACCTCCGCATAATCCGCTCTTTGCGACGCGGCAGTAAATGGACAGAATTTCAGCATTCGTCAATGCTTTGTGAAGAATGAACACCTTTGTTTTATTTTTGGCAATGTGGGCCTTCTATATGTTTCCAGAAAAGGAAACTATAACGCGTTCGTTACATCGAAAAACTTCCTCACTATTCTTCGGGTTCCCGTTGGCACGGCAAGATCCAAGAATTAAAAAAAACTAATTTATTATTGAGAGACTTGATACGACAGAGGCGGCACAGCTGTTGAAGACAGCACATCAGGCAACCACAAGCAAGTTGGAAAAAAATAGGATGCTTTATAGGAGCTATGCTGCCAGAAGGCACCACCACCAGCGTTTTAAAAATATTGCGCACTTAGACGCAGCCATTGAATACAGTTGCAGTTAAGAATACTGCCATCCGGGGCTTGTCAGTTGGTGTCAGCTAACGCAGAACATTTCTGTGCAGTTCGATAACTACCGTCTTGCGAGCCTATGCCGTATCGGAGCAACAAATATTGAACAGTGAGATGGGCATATGCCATGGCTAGGCAGCAGGCGTTTGCGTATATAATGCCTACTATTCCCTTTTGTAAATGCCGAAAGATTTGTTGCACCGGGGGTAAAAAACCAAAATAGACTCACCAATGAAGGTCGCATGCGTTATGCAACCCACAGTGTTCTCCACAACGACATTTGAAGACATCCAGTTATGCTTCCCTAGCGCGCCTTGAATGTGTGCCTATCTAAAGATTTAATGATGTGACAAGTAGGCGCTAATTTTGAAAGATTATATTTCACTTTCGTTGTGATTAACGGCCACGAGCAATGTGCAATAAGCGTAGAGAATTTGCCAGGGCAAAGGAAATTTTGCGAACAAAGAATCATCACCAAATCCTCCCGAAGGAGCAAGATGCATCAGTAATTGCCTTTTAGTACCTGGATAATGCAAGCACTGCGAAAGAGGTGAGAAAAGCTCACTGCCAGCGTTAATGCGCCAATTAGCATAATGTCGAAATCCTCCCGTTTTGCGTCAAAAAGAAAAATACTGGAGAAGTCGGTGCTAATGCCTCGGGATATCGCGAATTAGCTGGTCGTCGTTAGGTACGTGAATACATGCCATTGCTATGACTTTGGACACAGTTTCCTCACCCAGGGGATAGAAAGTACGCAGATGTAGGCAGCCATTGAGACTGGCATTAAGGCTGCAGAATGAGCGTGGGTAGACCCGCGGTCGTTGAGAGCAAAACAAATCAACCTGGGCGGGGTTCCGCAACATAAAACGAATCGTCGAAATGCGGGCCCAGTATCGAGCAGTCAGCTGGTGTCGACAGCCGAGATCACGCCTGATGCGTTACACATAAGTATGCTGTCATTGCTTTACTTTAATATTGCGTTTGTTCCGTTTTCTGGCGTTTCGAAAATGGTGGCGCAAAGATAAGGCGACAAAGGCGTGTACGGGAGAGTTTCGAACTAGGTGATGAGCAGGGACTGTCTAGACTGTTTTGCCATGATGACAAGAGGACTGCTTCCTCTGAGAATCACGCACAGCTTTTCTCTATGTTGATGCTTAGCCAGATGCAGCAACCTTAAGCTTTATCACGGCGTTATTGATAACCGTCTTAAGGTTAAAGTCACGTGGGTGTGGCCTGCCTTAGCACTAATGCGAGAATGGTTAAAAAGAAAAGTTCGGCAGGCAAAGGAAAGAGATAACTTATTATCCGATGTGAAGGTGCACAGCCTACCTTGGTATAAAGAGGGTAAGAAAAGTAGGAGTAGAATAGCAAGCACCTGCAGTGCAAGTGGGGAAACAAGTCCGTAAAGTGCATATCAGCAGTTGCTAAAGCTCGTAGTACTTACAAAAAGAAGCCCTAATTTGGTACCCGTGTTGCCCAAAAAAACATGAAGTCAAGACTCCGGACCTTGGCTCCCATGAAGTAGCGACAATTAACTCGGAACTGCCATCCTTCTTGCTCTTTTGAACGACAGTAAATCAAGGCGAATAGACGTAGGCCTGCCTCCTGTACTTCTCGCGATATCTAGCGAACTTTGTGGGCCCGCAGCCCTAAATAATGCAGACACACCTCAAGCACCCGGGATGGACCACGGAATCACGCAATAGTGCTGTTAGGCGGCCCCCCTCCATTGTCGCTACCGTTAGGCTTAGATTCATGATATCCGTCGGCTCGGTATTGCTTGCGGACGGAGCGATAAAAACAGGAATGCATTTAATCACAATACACATCGCATTATTGCATAGGCTTAGCTTTATTTTTGAATACTTTGAGTAAATTATGAGAGTTTAGCTAGTCATAGGAGAATTTAGCGTGTCATAGAAGAGTTTCGCAGCGACGTTCACTGCGCTGTCAGTTGCGAAAGGCATTGCGAAAATTTTGGCTTTTATCATATCTGACGTCGTGTACCTGTTATAAACCAGCGGCGCATCAGAAATTTATCATGTTGTCTGGAGTCCGCTACACCTTCAATAGAAGACAGCGAGTCAGAAAGATAAGCTGGTAAAATACAATGTTAGTGAATGCGTTTCAGCTAGAAAAAACGGTTGATAGAGATAGCTTGCAGCCTTTATTCAAAGAATGTTTCTACAGGAAGTGAAAGACACTGCCCCTCTTCACTTGAAAGCTTGGAGCTTAGTTTTTAAAAGTGAAGTGCATGAATGCTGCTGAACATTCTGGCACAATAAATATGTAATATTGAGAGTATTTGGCCAACAAAATACGTTTTCATTTCCACTTTCAAAAAGACTCCATTTGTCTTAAACTTCGCTTAATATGCACCGCTTTTATAGAACAAATCCGGAGAAGGGAGAAGAGCAGGCACATGGTTATGGCGCTTTCATGCATGCGAAGTACTAGAAAGCCCGTTCCTTGCAGGGCAATTTGTGTCAGCAGTACGTTTTTTGGGGAAACCGTTGCAATAATGCGCTACAAGCAGCCACATGAGAATATTTGGCCTCCGGTCATGTGAGTGCTTCAATGTGGAGGAAGAACTTTACATTATGAAAGCATTCGCGCCACCACAAAGGCTAGAGAACCAGTACTGACACAGAGCTTTAAATAGGAACCAATTGAAAGACAGCATCATGCCCATTTGTGTAATTGCGAGTTGCCTTTGTCGTTCAACACGGGCCAGCGCGTGTGCATGAAGCTGACCATCCCTATGCACTATAAACGGACGCTTGCTCGCGCTCTTTGCTAATGAAGCACCAACACCGGCACGTCGGGTCTGTTTACAGCCAACGGACGGGAGCCCGTTTAATTATTTCCCTAAGGTGCGATGCTCACAAATGGCGGAGTCAGTTTGCGGCGGAAGTGTAATCATTTTATGTATCATTTCAAGTTGCGCTCGTCCCAAGCCAACATGGCACAGAAAGGGTTTGTGTGTGTTCTCAACATGCACCTAGTGGAAACAATATTGGTGATGGAGGTATATGAAGGTTGATAAAATTTAAAAGGTCTTCTTTCTAAACAACAACATTCAACTTGGGGTTGCTTTGTTGTCCTTGTAATGTGTTTCATTATCGCTTTGTTGTCGATACGTTGCGCAATGTATATACTCCTGTTTCCACTAGGTCGCCAGAAAATTTCGATCTTCTGCGTTCTCTTCGTAGTCAGTAAGAACTATGGTTGTTGATTACAATCAATTCTCGCTCAGCGATGTCTCTGAATCCGTATTCTACCATACAGAGAAAGGTTGGTTCGGGCCTTGAAGACAGTAAGGTCATGCACTTGCAGCTGAGTGCAAATGACGCAGCGTTGGTTAAAATAAGGAAGAAGTTCGATTTTTCACTTCTGTCATTCTCTACTGCCAAAATATTTCTGACGGTTACTGACATAAATTCGCACTCTTTACAACGGCGAGAAGAGCGAGGTTATATAAATCAATGCTGTAGAGGCAGGGCATGCCAGATTTCTTTACAGCTTGCGTTCTCTCTTATTTCTGCTATAACAAGTTATTCGAAAGCAAACATTTGAAATTTCCTGCGCTAAGTTAATTAAAGAAGAACAGTCAGGCAAGGCAAGAAAGGTCAATTCATGTTCTATTATTCGCTGGCATACTTTACCCGCGCATTTGCTATCTCATCTGTCCCACGCGATCTTCCATTTCTGGGTGATCACATTGGACATTCAAATTTGCTTTTAGTTGGAAGTTTGAGTACGTATGTACTGCCATTTGGGTCACGTACTTTCACATCTTTGCTGCCCACAGCAATGTCTATCATGTTCTGTGCTCGAATGGCCGTGATTCTCGCTGAGTATTCAAGAGGCAAATGACCAACGACATACTTTCTGTCCACAAGCACATGCCTAATTATTTCTACTCATCATGACGCCTTTTCTCCAGCAGCTAACACAGCCCGATCTTCTTCAGATTTTAAGAAGTGCCTTCACGGGTGACCGGAATATGCCAAATAGTCATTTAATTAACCTGCGGGAGCGCCTGCGAATGAATGCCTTGTTTCCAATGGTCCTGTCAGAATTACCATCCTGGAAGCAACGCTCTCATTCTCTGATGGCAGAAAGATCATTGTTTACGCTCTGACAAAGATTTTATGGCATCCGCGGGGCGCTACATGGTGTTATGGTTGCGTGTGGTCAACCGTCACCTAATGCACTTTCTAGGAGAGAAATGAAAAGATGATCAAATAGGGGAACAGAATATAAGTGCGGCATGAAGAAGCGCGAGTAAGAACTGTTACTGAATACATGTCGAGTGGCTACTTCAGTGTATGTTGCTCAGTGTATGTTGTTTCGGCCAGAAGAACTGATGTAAATGACTGTTTAGTCTTTACTTCAAAATATGTCAAAATCTCATTTCTAGTTACATTCAGTGATGGCTTCAGTGTGTTGTTTCGGCCAGAACTGATGTAAATGAATGTTTAGTATTTACTCCATAATATATCAAAATCACATTTCTAGTTACATTTCACCCATTCCTAAAAATCTAAAGGAAACAAATGGGATACTTCTTCTGGCTTAATTTGCGCAGAGATGCAAAGCTGCTGAACTAGAATGGTACACATCTACGGAGCACGTTTATTCCAGAATGATCTTTATTCGTAAACGATAGAATAGAAAAGAGAGATTGGGGTAAAAAAAAATTGAAGTATAAATATTTTCTTCCAAACAATATTTAAATCACGTTCAAAAAAGACAGTAGAGAGGGGAAAAAAACACTCCGCAATAAGCCCGCTGCTGTACCTGCTTAGAAAATGGGTAATAATTACGCAGAAAAAAGCCATAGACCTACCCTGAGTATTTTAGGCTTTTCAAAATGTAACAATTTTTTCCTACTTTCCTTGGTTTTAATTTCTTTGTCATTGTTGTTTGTCTATGTTAGAATCCTTTAATATCTCAATTACCGTTAAGTGACAACTTAAAGCAAGTCCGCACTAAAGATATGACTACAGTGTCCGTGTAGCGGGTGCGGATTTCAAGAATACATTTTTTTTTTCATTTCGGGCCTCTAGCATTACTCGTCCATCGAAATGCTAGAGGCCTGTGCGCTGTGCGCTGTCAGTGCACATTAAGGTGGTTAAAATTATTCCGGATCCTCCACTACGGCGCCTCTTTCTCCTTTCACTCTCACCTTCCTCCTTAAGGCGTCGTTCTCTTGTCCGCCGAGATATGAGACAATTACTGCGCCTCGTCTGTTCCTCAAAAAACATTTTTCAAAGATACTGGAGAGATTTCCGATGTTTTTGAAAAATATTCGCACACACCTATGAGGTAATAATCACCATCATAATCATCATCAGCCTGACTAGCCGACTGCATGGCAAATGCCTCTGCCATGTCTCTCCAATTAACCCTGTCCTACGCCCGTTGCAACCACCATATCCCCGCAAATTTCTTAATCTCATCCGCCCACCTAACTTTCTGCCACCCCCTGCTGCGCTTGCCTTCTCTTGAAATTCACTCCGTTACCCTTAAGGACCAGCGGTTATCTTGCCTTCGCATTACATTCCCTGCCCAAGCCCACTTCTTTCTCTTGATTTCGACTAGAACGTCATTAACCCGAGTTTGTTCTCTCACCCACTCCGCCCGCTTCCGATCTCTTAACATTACACCTGTAATTTTTCCTTCCATAGCTCGTTGCGTTGTTCTTAACTTAAGCTGAACCCTCTTTGTTAGCCTCCACGTTTCTGCCTCATAGGTGAGTACCAGTAATATACAGCTGTTGTATATTTTTCTCCTGAGGGATATTGGTAAACTGCCATTCATGATCTGAGAGAACATGCCATATGCGCTGCACCCCATTCTTAACCTTCTAGTTATTTCCCTCTCACGATTTCCCCCTCTCTTTGCAGTTCATATCCTGACTGACTTAGAAAGGCAATGCCATCAGCGAATCGAAGATTACTTACGTATTCTCTATTAACTCGTATCCCCAACTGTTCCCATTTCAGGCCCCGGAATAACTCCTGTAAACAGGCAGTGAATAGCATAGGCGAGATCATTTCTTCTTTCCCGACACCTTTCCTTATTGGAATTTCATTGCTGCAGTCTTTATGGAGGGCTGTGGCACCGGTGCAATCGTTATAACTATCTTCCAATATTTTCACATATATGCATGTCAAGTTCTCTTACTCCCTTTAATAAGCCTTCTCCCCTCGGAGCAGAGAAGCACAACGCCTGTCATAGGGTGCCGTTTTCCGGAACAATAGAGTTAAAGGCCTGTTGTGAAAGGCAGGAAATAGGGACAGCCACCGTCGGCTATAATTTCTGGCCACCGAGAAGAGAGATCGCGCAGCTTAAGAATGAGAGCGGTGGCATTTCTGCCAGAAGCTGCAGCGGCAAAGAAAGCAGACAGTGGCCGACAGTAAACATCTACCTCCCTGTCACCCTCCGCGCCTTAGATTTTAAATTTGTTAGCTCCAATCCATAATAGGCAGCGTCATGTAGGAGCGAAGAAAAAAGCAGTGTGGCAGGCCACATTTTTTCAGCAACTACGTGACTTCCTAAAGCATTCTCATGACTCATTCGGCAGCGATTGTTTTGATGTGCTATGGAGGGAGGCATATGTGAGGGAGATGGAATGGTAGAAAAATTGCTTGGAAACATACGGGAAGGCCTCTTTGCACGAAAGCTGCGCATAATGGTATTAGGTTAAGTCAGTACTCATTATGAGATTGCTGAATGTTCAGTATAAGTGAGCGCATCGAAGAGTTCTTCGCAGTGTTTCCATGCGGTGCAGCTCTGTAACTCTTTATTGGATTCCTCACCGTGGGGAAAGCTGAAGGCTCTTATGGTTCGTATACTTGATGGGCTGTACAGATTGCAGAAAAGCAGTCACATATTCGATCCTTCCGACATTTTCGAATTCATACATTTGGATATTTATTATGGTCCTGATATACGGCGACAGCTTTTCCTGAAGGTTCACAGGTTGAACGCGTAGGCTGAAAGTCAATAAACTTTCAAGCGGCAAGGTAAACGCCATAGGGTGCAGAGAAATTGAGGAGAATGGCATTTACCACTTGATTCAAACAATTAGAGGATTTAGTTTTGACCAAGGTCCAACCCTGAAATTTGGAGAAATGCGGCTGGAAAAAGGGTTATGTTCTGCTTCACACTATGCTATATTTTGTTGGAAACCTATTACTAGTTGCTTCATTATCTGGGTGGCTTTTATGTGCAAATTCTGCGTTGGTTGTGCGTTGTCGAAGACCAGACCTCAAAACACTAGCGACTGAAAAAAATGCTTATATGCTTATATGCCATGAATGCAGCTAAGGGGCACGTTCAGCTTGGTTATAACCCTTACTGAACACAGTCATTTGCTTGAAACAGTGAAAGCTTGTTACGTACCGAACGCCATCGTCTTTTTCTGGGTAGATTAATTCAAGCCTTTGATTCCATTACGTTGCTCGAAGAAGGAAAATCTCGTTAACATTTTGATTACGCAAATATTCCACTAATATCACTCATCTTTTTGCAGCGGAGACGAGAGTCTGTTGGGCTCTCTGTTGTCTGTACTATGATCACTGATATTAAAATAATCGTTAGGTTCATGCTTGTTTCTGATTTTGTTACCACATTCGCTGCTGCCGAATATGGCCTTTTATCTACTTTGGTCCTTCGGCGCGAGATTAAAACGACAATTTACTTGAGACACTAAAATTAACTATTTATGTCGACCACCAAAAAACATTTAGAAAAAACTTGGAGTGACTAACACAAGGATTGACTTCAGGAGCGCTGCAACTGGCAGGCATGCTTAGGTGCCCAATAGGGAGCAACGCACAAACGCTGCCTCATGAAGTGCCAACACAGCTATGTGAGCGCTCAATGTTTAATCAACCAATGGGTTCAGTCTTTACGAATTAGGAATGCCAGGACATATTCTATTCACTGCTAACTTGTATGTCCATTCAAGGTGAAGAATATTGTGGCTGGCGATAGTCAGGGTTTTCGCGCCGTTGCACGTTCTCCATGAACCATTAATTTTTCCGTAATTGCTCTACTAATGCGGCGAGAATGCGCGGTACCTAAATTATGACGCCCTCACCCTATTTACTACGCCGGCTTTAATCGAAGCTTCACTAGTAATCTCAAAGCCACATAATTTTCGAGTACTGGTAACATCGCCCATGCTTGTAGGTATCAGCCCGCAAGACGAATTAAGGGAAGAAAATTGCTCCCCAATTCATTACTTCTTTCAAGCATGGACATCGCGCCATATGCCTAATACACTTGCATATTTGCATAGGATGGTTTGAACTTTGACAAAACGACCTGGGCGTTCCAAAACTACTATGCACCTAGCCCCAGCTTAATGCCTACTACTCCATGCATAATTTTTCTTCCCGTTTTTACCAGCAGATATTGACCTTCGCACTTCCAATTCGCCTTTTTTGAAATTTATAACTTACTAATCAATATCTATTAATTTTGTTGTCGAAGACATGTTTATAGAGCGTAGAGCTGGCACGGTTGCCGTCCACATACAACGCATAGGCCGATTACATTGCATTTTACGTTCAGCTTACAGCATAAACTCACACGAATGAATGACGCTTCATTACACTTGGTTACCGACTCCCGTTCACGGCGGAGTTCAGGGTACAAGCTGAGGAGTTAAAGGTAGAACATCTTTCTAGTCCCACGCAACGGCGTGGTGCTTGTTTACCTGCTAGTTCATCCTCTACCAAGGGAAGCTAGACTGCAGTATGCACCCACTGCAACGAGCTAGCCTTCCTCTAATGAAATCTCTCGTTCGTCGCTTCGTGGGCAAGAACCACCTGACAGTGATTAATTAGACACGGGGCCGCCGCAGCTCTCTGACATTGTTGGAATGAATAAGGTCTGTTTTTTTGCGGGTGTCGACGTGGAATGTGCGACTGGAACCGCAGGCGCAGAGGGATTAACACTCACCCAAAGGTCGTTATGGAAGGTACTCCCTCACTAATGATCACAAAGTTTCTTTGGGTACGATGCGCACAGTGCTTGTAAATTCTTTGCTGGTATGCTTTGTGCGCGTTCTTGAATGCGAGACCGTTCTCCTCGCTTCGTCTATTAGACTATTAGTGACGGTCAGCGTAAAGTCTGACATCTATTCCGCCAGCTTATAGTATATATACCGTACATACTTGCGCTGGGCCCAAATATTTGACTACATATTTGTTGGAAATATTCCCTATATTCTGTGAGCAACTTATTAGTGCTAAATGATTTCGGCAATCTGATAGCAATCCCCAAACACCACTAAATTATGCATTTTTCAAGAGTAATGCCCTACTAGTGTTAAAAGTACGTTGAATGTTAAACACTCTAAGAGATAAACAGCGCAATAGACATTGCTCGCTGCCTGTGTGGCCAAACGTTGCTCAGAATAAGAGACAGACCGAAGGCGATCAACAAGAGGGATCAAGATCCTTGTGACCGCCGTGTCCAACATTACAGGAAAAAAGTTTTGAAAATTGTAACACATTGTCATAGAAATATTGACGGTAGTGGTGCATTCTACTTATATGTATGAAAATATTTCTTGTGCAGTGTTTCCATCGATTGCATCGAACAGTTTAGTCTGCGTCAAAACCTAATGAGAAACGCTCTTGTCGACAGCAAAAAATGTTAATAGAAAAAAAAATGCACCTCTGCCCTCGGGGAACCTGCGGATATATTGATTGTTACAGTGAAATTTTATATTATATTGAAATTTGAGATCACTAACAGTTCCCGCTCAAAAAAGTTTTGTACAGAATGGTTGGTTATGAGAGCACTAAAAGCAGCTGGGGCGATAATCACCTCTTACAGAATGAAGATAGGATTCAATTCTTCAAAAACTATATTAGCTTCATTGTACTGGACGTGGTGTTACGACAATACAATGTTCCCTCTGTCGAGCACTTCTGTTTCATTATTAATTTATTCCTTTACATTACACCTTCCGGGTAGCTCATAGAAAAGTATAAAAGTAACTACAAAGATGAAGTAGACAACATAGCAATTGTTGTTGTGCCTACTTGGAGGCTATTTAGAAAACCCCATAAGAGTATGACATATACGTTCCCATACCAGACAATCGAACAGGCTGTAGAGCTCTTCTAGGACGCTGTGGTTTCAATAACGGATATAATGGTATAAAATATTATCAACACTCTATAATTTTAATGTACATGTACCTGTTGTGTTAATGGGCTAGAAGGATCCGAAACCATTTCATTCATCCGCCTGCGTCCTTCTGTAGAACTGGGATCAAGTAGTATCAGGCCTTCCTGTCGACATGTGCAGTGATTTTAGCAGGAAAGGTTCAGGGCTACTTGTCAGAAATTCATGCAGTTCCCCTCGCCTAATGGCTGTTATGAAAGAATTTGACAACGTTCAAATAACCTTGGCCTGGCCTTTTGGGCACACCATTAAATTGTATGAGTCGATTCTGGTTTGATGCCTTTCCATAGTTTCAGGAATTCGCTGCTTGGTTCGAGCAGCTGCATTAGCTTGCAATGATTAGGCTTTGTCAGCACTTCATGCGTGAACGGTTTCTCGTTAACGTTTCACACTAACTGGGTTTTCCGAATTTTAGGCTTGAGGCTGTCGAGCTGCATTTGTGACAAAGTATTGCTCAGTTGCACAAGATGACTTTTCTAAGCAGCGCCTGTATTCCTTCCTGCATATATCATCACTTTTTATACGTTTTGCTTCATTGCTGTTTTCGTGATAGTAAACCGCTTTTGAGAGAAAACTCTATCCAGCCGTTCTAGCAGGGACGCTTTATGTGCACTAGATTTGCTGCAAACAGGAGCGAAGTGTCAAACCACTTACCTTTCGTACAATCTGCGCCTGTCCTTTCTGAATGTAACAGTATAGCTCTGTTTTTCATCAAAAAACCTTTACCGTGAAGCCAGTTAACTGTAGTTTTTTGTTGCTTTTTGGGCATTCTTTTGGTACGTGCAATTCAAGAATCTGCGATAGTTTTACGCGCTTTGTATGTTACATAGTGTGCCGATAATGTAAAGCTGGCAAGCAAGCACTAAAGAGGCACAGAAGTAGGTTGAGTGGTTTTATGCGGTATTCAGTAAGCCTCGAATGTCTCTGTGCGTTGTGTCCCAGTGACTTGTAATAATTTCGCGTTATAATGCTGCAAATACCAGTCCAAGTATGATGTGAGTTAGAACAGGAGCCTAAAAGGTTAACAAAATGTTTGCACCGCAGACAGGCTCTCAGCTGGCACTTTCAATCTATCTCCTTATCATTTCTGATCTTGTTTCTGCTTCTTGCCAAGTTATCTAACTGCCAAAATTCAAGCAATTTTTCACTCGGCTGGCTGAAGAACAAAACAACAGCTGCCAAGTGAATAGCAGCCATCAGCTGCTATCATGTGCCCTATGCGGCGAGATAAGAAAAAATCCCCGGATGCGGAAGAGGAGTCCGAGGGGAAGTATAAGAGAGTGCCAAACATATTTTTTTAGAGTTTATCTATACGTGCCTGGAGATGGAAAAGCTGGACATTTCTTGAAACAGTAATCACGTATGTGCCAGGTAGCCTTTTTCGTAAACATGGGAAGTAACAGTTAAGCGAAGAGGAGGCGACAGGTGCCTAATCTCAAGTTTTGTTCCTTCATTTCAAATAGTGTCTTATCTCCATCTTCTCCTCTTCATTTCTTCACCGGATGCTGACGTGATAGTGGCCACAATGACGGGCGCCGATCTGCTGCCCCGCTTCTCCAGATCACTTCACTACTACCACTTGCTGCACACATGCAATGAAAGGCAGGGGGTCAAACCACATAAATTTTTTGTGTGATAAAGGCGTCAAACTTTCCTTGCAATAAAAAGGAACCTTTTGTTCTCATTGAACTGCGCGGCCAGAAGGAGGAATGGTATTCAAAACATCAATGTAAGAGGAGGCATAGACATCAATATCATTTAATTTGTCCGCCTGGTGCATAAAAAAAAAACACCCACAAAGTTGAACAAAAAAAAAATTTATAAGAACAATGTATCGGTTTTGGACAAACAAATTCAGTAGCGTCAGAAGCTACTGAGTGAACGCCTGTTATGTGCATTAGGAGCCCTCAACTTAATGAGCGGATTTTCACAAACACAACAGCATCCACCTAATAATAATAGGGCTCAAGAAAGAAGCATGGAACGAAGCATGAATAATAAGTATGACGACCGTGTCCTGTCTTTTGAAGTAGCTTTGGTGAATAACCCATTACACTACCGACCTTTACGCAGCAGGCGAGACTGGGGATTCTTCCATTGTCAAGAATTTTATGTACAGCGTGAGTTGATTACTTTATTTAATGTAGACGGCAGAAACGCACTAGCTATCAGCCCATAAGCGGAATAATTTATACGCCTTGGCTCGTTGTACCGCTTGCTTCACTTTGGCGAAAGTGCGGTTGGATAATAGAACTGGATTTTGCGATCAGCATCAAACTATAATAAGGCCTAGCTATAATCAAAATTTGCAAACACACTGCTCGCGACGAAAGAGCAATATACAGAGAAGGCTTACAAGGCTGTTCATTTATTCACGTACAAACCACTTCGACAAATTAACGGTTGGTGTTTCGCCCCAGGGCAGCAGCATACTGATTATAAGTTTGGTTTGAGTATGTATCGGATTTTTTTGCGAAAGCAATACTACTTCCAAGAACGGCCGTTCGTGTAGCGGCGGCCACTTGGCACGTTTGACCTTTAGAATGCCCCTGACGTCATACCATGCCTAGTGACGTCACAGCGTGACGTCATACCAGGAGCGAGAGACGGGCTGCCAACTCGACTCGTCGGGTAACGGCGGCCGCTTGGCACGGCGCGCCGCGCTCCTCCCGCTAGAGGCGCTAGTGAAGTTATAGCGTGACGTCATACCAGGAGCGAGACGGGCTACCAACTCGGCTCGTCGGGTAACGGCGGCCGCTTGGCACGGCGCGCCACGATCTTCGCACTACAGGCGCTGCATATGCAGTATAAAACACCTGCTTTCGCAACCTACCAGGATTAACCAAGGCTAAGGCCCCGTCAATTTTTTTTAAACATAATGTAAAGCAGAGAGTTTGCTTACAAGCCATCAAGTAGTTACTGCTCCATTGGTTAAGACATTCTAGCAACTTAAGGAGTAACCCAGCTGCATTGCTCGCCTGAAGGAGGTAGCAGACATGTTTCTGAAGAACAAGACATTAGTAGGACCGGATAAATGATAACAAGAACGAAACTTGAATTCAAAGCTTTTAATCACTGCTTAGGAGGTTCTACCACGCATCGCAATCTCTAAAAAACTGACACAAAAACTTCATTTCTTACTCAAATCATGTGGGATAAGTCAAGAACAACCTTTCACAACATCGCACTTACGGGAAGAAAATCCATGGAGTCACGTCGTCCTTAAGGAGTTTCATAGTGTAAACAAAAGCTACATACTTGAACACTTCAGTTTAGGGAACTGATCTCCTTCCCGGTATAATCCATGAATAAGCTCACGATATATCTTAGCAAAGTGAAATTCCAGAGGCATGAAAACATTGCTAGAATTCTCGCTGATATGGAGCCCAACAATTCTGGACAAAAGCATTTTTAACGTGAAAGAGCTTAGGAATACCATTTTTCGTATTTTTGCAATATACGAAGTATGTTTTTATATATTTCGCAGTTTTTTATGGTTTTACTAGAGCAATATATACATCGGGATATCTTGCGTCTATAGGCTTACATTTTTTGGCTACTAACGTTTTTGCGATCGTGAAAACCGTTCCTCGTCGGTTTACTAGGGGAATCATAACTGCTCCATGCGAGCAATGAAAATACTTTAAAACAAAGGTTTTACCACACATAGGATGAATGGACCATTACCTTCAGTATTTCCATAATAGTATCTTGCAATTTTTGGAATCTTAAAAATTTTTCTCCAGAAACATTGGGCACGATTTTTCCATACGCCGGCAAAAGCCTCCTGGATGTAGCAGTGCATTTCATATAATTACTCAGATTCTAATGGTTTTGCTGCCTTGATTGCGCTTTTAGTTTTATTGTAGTTTGGACGTTTCTTTGTTAATTTACCTGTAGTTTGCACAACAAAAAATTAACGATAATGTTTGAGCAAAGACATCAAATGGTGTAATGCGATAACCAACAAATGTTTCGTTCTTTATGCTCATTTAGGCGTGCTCATCAACACGCTTTTATAAAACGCAGGCGCCAAGATTCAGCGTATTTCTGCGCGAGACACTCCAGTATGACTGGATGCAAATGAGTAAACATGTTCAACGAAGGAAAGTAAAGGAATAAATTCAGGCTGCACTGCAAGCGCTGGAAATCCTGGCACTTATTTTCTGTAACACAGACGTCAAATCAGTACAGGAAATAGGCTGCAAAGCAAGATGATTGCTGCGTTGTTCTCCCCAGCAATTCCATTCTTTAAACGCATTAACCCACTGCTGGAAACACGGCCACGTTACCTGACGTAATTAGTAAAGCCCACTGGAGAGCGAATTGTGATTGGTTGCGGCGCAACGCAGTCTCTTAGCTCTTCCGTTTCCACTGGAATGTTGAAATATCGAAATATCGGCGAAAACCGAGGACACTATGCCGTGGCGACATCCAATGGATGTGACGTCACACCGTTCTCGTGGCTATATCTGCGTCCGTTTTATTTCGACGCAATTTCGACATTTTTGCCTATAGTTAGTTAACCAAAGAATCTACAGTCATCAAACTTGGCTTCTCAGTTCATGTTTTCCTCCGTTATCAGAAACAACTATTGGTTTTCTTATTAGTTCCCGAGTTAAACGCATGTGACACGCTTTGTTAACGAACGACAGTATGGGCCTTTAAAGACTTTCGTTTTAGTAGAGTATTTTTAATCACTATTGCAAGTCACTAGCGGATCTTCTGTGTAAATTTGTGAAAACAATTCTGCGCCAAAGCAACCAAAAACAAATATGCTACGAAAATCATGCTTCTTTCGGAGCATGATCTTTCGTAGCATATTTGCTTTTTGTCCGTTTTGGATGGCAGATTTTGCTGATGCTCCGAACATGATGCTCCGAAGAAGCATTTGATCGCTGAGAATCAAACGCCAGCAAAGATACTTTGCCGAACCTTCACAACTGCTGGTTTTACTGAGAAATCTATAGTTCAAGGCACACTGGCTTCACAGCAGGAAGATCCTTCAGAGCTGGGTGTGAAATGGTGAGAAATCCTCCCATTACCATCTTTTCCTTCCTCGTACCCGGTTTTTGACTTCCTACTTCAGTCTTCTGCTTTTTTTTTTCACTTGTCTGCATATGAACGGCATCGATTGCCTGCTCAGTCGCCTGTGATAACATCACGAGGTTCAGCAAGTTCCAGCCCACTCTGATTCCCTCTCTCTTGGGAGCCAAAGCAGAAATTGCGTCTCCTAATTGACTGCTGAATTGGTGAATGAACATGCGTACCCGGAAGAAGCGGATCGCATTTAGAAGAAAGAACGAAAAAGATAGCGCTGAACGAATTTTCCCGTGGGGGACTAGGCGACCTTATCGAACATCAAACGAGCTTGTGGAATTCGTCTTCCTCAAGTGCTCTTTTTTGTGATTATTGAAATTCCACGAGGCTTTCATCCGACTTCCTGTCGACGAAACGAAGTGTCTACCTTGGCCCTATTGAAGCCCAAGTTGTACGAAATCGGAGCCATTTTAAAGAGAAGTAGATGTAATCATGCAAAACAGGGACCAAGGGCAGCGAAGTCTTAATGAAAGGATCAAGGGCTCTGGGAGATGTAAGATGATGAAGTCGTCAAGGTGAGCCACAACTTGAGAGGCAGGGTCTAAGAAGCTCAAAGGAACAAGAAGGAGAGGGGAGGGCAGAACACCGGCTTCCGGAATTCGAGTAGAGCCGGCCTAGGATTGGATTCTTCCCACGCTGGGCAGTTTTTGAATTCGTCGGGAGCCCCCTGCCTTATCCAAGGCAGTTTTCAATCAACCTCGCGCATAGCGTGGAAATGTCAGGGAAGAACTTAATTCAGCTATAACCAAGGAAAGCAAGAATCAAAAGAAGGCACTTCAGATTGTATTTACGGGGAAAAAAATGCGGCATGTGGAGGTGGTAAGGGGTTTAGGAATGAGTTGTCGGGGCCGAGACGTTGTTCGTTTCAATTTCTATTTTTGCCTAGCGACTTTCTTTTCGCGTTCAAAAAAAAATCTACTATATCAGTCCAGTATTTTGTACTTCTGGACCCTGTCCTAAATGAGGAAATACATCGTGTAGGTCCTGATGTTTTAAAACAGTATAATTAGAAATTTCCGCCTTCACACAGCTATGTTGAATTCCGAGCACTAAATATAATATGCATATTCTTGCTGTGCGATTAATAAAAGTTGTTTTATTTTTATATGTTGTTTATGCAAAAGGCATTAACGTTACGAGCAAAAGTAATCATCCGCATCAAAGTCAGCATTATGGCATAAGATATAAGGCTAAGTTTTTATTACCCCATTCTGACCTCCAAGTGTTAACTAGTAAATGTGGCCTCATTATGTGAATCAGTCCACTTCAGCTGCCGCGAAATTGCATCTAGTGTCTTTGTCTTCCGCACAAAATACCACATTTCCCTAAACTGCCGAGAAGGATCGCAGTAATGTTTGCCGAGCTTGCGCTGTGCGCTCTCTCAGACAAGTGTTCTCAATCGTGGTTCTCCACATACTATGCGCCTAATTCGCCAGCTATATGCACTTGCGCCGGAACTTACTCCTTGGTTTCCTAGTGACTTTCGGAAGGCAGATATTGAGTTGAATTGAATTTATGTTTATTTCGGAACAAACAAAGCATGTCTGAAAAAACATCTGGATCCTTAGGTAAAAGCTAGTTGGGATCCATGCAAAACATATCAAGTGAAACTAAGTGCAGGTATCAAAACAAACTAATTTCATTACAGATGATGAAGGCTGATGCATTCAAACAGAAAGTTGAAATCTTCATAACCAACCAAGGTTTAAACTAAACAAATATGTATATACATACAAATACGACGTCTACAGAATCCAGCATACAAAGAAAAAACAAACTACAGAGAAAATACACTCTCATCACTGTGATTAATGTTTTTTAACAGGAATGGAAAATTTATACTTTGCTTCCCATCATCAGTAAGGGCATTCCACAGCTTTGTCCCTACATGAGCTATGGTCTTTCTCCGTAGACATTTTTCGTCTTCGGAAGAAGGAAATTTCCATGTGTAGCGTTACGGGTGGGATGTGATTGCAGAGTGAAAATGGATGAGTGTAATGGGTGATTGTCCACAAGACATGCATATACCCTAAGTAGAGCCCTGCATATATGTGGCTCCCCGTCATTGAAATCCGTAAGTGTACTGCTCTAAAGCATAGTCATGTTCGGGTAACCCTTACTGCAGCTCTTTTGAGCCTCCCAAACCAATTATACCCCACTGCCGTGAGCGGATTTAATTGTGAACCGAACATGATATTTGCGATGGTTCAGTCCGGGGGTGGTATTCTCCCGGTGTCGCCTTTTGCGACATGTCGCCTTCGCTCTTCGCTCATTGGCTCAAGCCGCGGTGACGGCGGCGTGACGACACAGATCCGCCTTCCAGCTACGTCATCGTGACGTCGCCCCAATTTACTACGCGTAGTCGAACAACGGAGTGCGCAGAAGCGATTCGTGCGGGCGACGGGCTAGGAAATTGATACTAGACGCCATGAATCCCACTCTCCTTGCCTGATTTTTGAGCCGCGAAGAAGAGTGCTCAGTCCGCGGACACCGCGACCCGTTTGCTTTGACCGGCGAAGCTTTTCCATCTCGCCACGGCTATCGTACGAGTCGGCACACGACAACACTGGGTCTCCTTTCCTCGCACTCCATCGGAGCGAGCAGCAGTGAAGCAGGGATTCTTGCGGCGCGGCCAAATTACCGTCTGCTGAGCCGGGCTGCCGCTCGCCATGCGAACTTACTTTGCACCGTTGTAAGCAGACGACGAAGCAGACGTTGCCCGAAGCGACGAGATGACATTATAAGTACTCATTGACTGTAGTATGTACATTATGCTGCTTGAAATAAAAAATAACAATCTCTGCTATAATAAACAACTACTAATAAATGACACGAAACTAGTGCCGCTAGTGAATCAGCAATGATAAATTGTCGTTTCTCAGAGTGAATGAAATCATCGCCGACGAAAGTGCCCGCGGCGTTCTCCGTTTCTTCGAGCAACTGTACGCACTTTTTTAGGCCCCGCCCTAATGCGACATGTCGCAAAAGGCGACACCACGATCATACCACCCTAGTTTACGCCAACACTTGCAGCCGGGACTGAAACATAGGTCATTCCTTTTCAGGTTGAAAAATGGATGCTGTAAGAGAGGTCAATACATAATTTCTTCCATAACCGGTATTGTCCTCATCTGTGCTTACACTCGCGAACCAAATTTATTTTTACTATATAAAAAGATATTCCGGACGTTTGTCGTGGACAGCAAAACTCTTTAAATACAACTTGTGTTTCTATTCACAACTGCGGGGTATAATTTTTCACCCTTAAATCTTCGTTCTTCTTATAGAGCTTTTATCTGTACGTCTAAATGCGGTGTTTCAGAAAACGCCGTTTTTTAGAAAGTAACCTTTCTGAATTTGAGTGAAACGAACACGATCACATCGGTCCAAATTTGATTCGCCGAACCATCCTCCTTGCCCCATCCTCACACCTAGTAGCAGTAATTATCGCCCCCGCAAGAAAGGAGCCTTAGTGATATGCCTTATTGTGCCTGCGCAATGAAACGCATTCATGCCGCACTAATTCTGTGCGTTTCCGAAGTTGCCCGAGTCTACCAAAGTCAACTAACTGTGAACGGCACTCGCAGTTAACGAGGTGCGAAGCGAGTTTGCTTTGTCGTACCGTTCGACAAAGATGCCACACGTGCAGACTACCTCTAACGGTAAGCGAACAAAAGGACGGCATGCAAACAATAGCTGTGTCCAATGTAGTTGAGGCGGAAGCAAACAGTGTGGTCAACATCTTCTTGCCAGCTGCAGCTTTCACTGTTTCGTTGTTACACTGTTTCCTTCAAAGCTTATGCTTGTGTTCTGCTTTCTTTTGACGAATTATTTCAAAGCTGCAGCCTGGAATCCGTCGCAGAGTACCAGAGACCGGTGGCGGAGGTGCTGGCAAGGTCCTTCGAGCAGGAATAGGAATTGTCTCATCATGCAACCAACATGGTGAGACTGTTTATGCTGCAGACATGAGCTCACTATTTATTTTTTTCATACTTCCGCACTTTCGGGGTGACGGCAGCAGTGAGTGAAATATATAGGACGTCTGTCACCAACATGGCAATGCGAAAAAAAATTAAGGAAGCAAAACCAAACAACACACACACTTACCAATCATATGCGTAGAATCAGTCATATAGTGCGCTATCTAGCTTCAGTATTTTCTAGAAATTGAATCAATGGATGCGCGGCTGCTTCCAGACAAAGAATTCAAATCATGAATTTTCTTCTTGGAAAACAATATTTACATAAGTTATGCAGAACAAAAAGATGTTGGGTTTATAGAAAACTAGCTTCTTGATGAGGTTGGTTGAGCGAACGTAATATAATTCTTTTGCAAGTAAAGATAATGGGGATTGAGAGTGCAGTATTAAAACTCTAAAGAATCAAATCAGTGCGCCGGCATTCAGAAAGCGATGTTTAATTCGGTGATGAAAGTGCGGGAGATGAGGTGAAATTATCATCGTATCGCAGAGAAGTGAAAATTTTTTCCCTCTTCACTGCCTCAATTTTTCTAATTTCGGTTACTGTTGTCGGGCTTCTGACAACGGACTCACAATAGTACGGGCTACATATGTAGTTTAGTTTATTTTAGGGCTTAGACAGCGTACGACGCGTGTACTCAAGTATGTTGATGGATTTACGGCATATTAAATGTGCACAGACCATGGCATATTCGTAAACGTTGCAGCAAGGTACATTAAATCAGAAACTGAGTTTAGTTAAGAACAACTGAAAATAAGTAGGCTGTGCAAAGCTCCAGTTTTTCGTTCTTCTACGGGACTAACGAGCGGTTCGTGATTCGCAGCTGCAGTTCTCTGTGCACGGCAGGTTGTGGAAAAGGAAGCAGACTGGGCGGATTTACTCTTCGAGATGGTGTTGCGCAAACCTTCTCGTAAGATCTTCCCCTCAAGGCCGGCGCTGGTTCTTAGCTGTTTACCGAAGCAGAGATCTGCTTTTCCTGCTACGAGATCTACACTGTCTGGTACATTCGTTACGTCCAACGCCAACGCAATTCCTATACGCAGCAAGCTCTCTGCAGCGCACAGGGTTTGCTTCCAAGGAGTTGGACAGTAATCCTGACTTATTCGGCTTCCGGCTAGCTGCGATTGAAGTTACGAATTTTCATAAGGAATTAATAAGTTCTGTGCTGCTTCTTTTTATGTTGTGGATGTATCCGAAGCGTCCGCAGGGAGTTACAAGGACGATCTACGATGGTCTTGTCATTCTGGCCTCTGCATTCTTTAGTAGATGTCGTATCTATACGATTTATCTATTACCAATGACTGCGATGTTTCCGTTGCAGCCGATACCTATTCGGCCTGTAATGTGAAACTGTCCGGCATATTGTGCAGAACTTGTGGAGATTTTATGTGAAGCGCGTGCTCTTGACAAACTAAGCATTATTAAGTATTCACATACAAAAATCTCGTATATAAATTTTAGATGTGTTGGCGTACAATGAGAATCAAGTACCGCGTGTCCACGCAGTTTTTTAGAACAGCAACGGGAGAAGTATCAGCGCTGTCTTGCTCGCTGGGCTAGATCACTTTCTATAGCTAGGATATTTCTTAATGATTTGACATCAATTTTAAATTATTATGTCGTTGTTGTTGTTCTCGATTTAGCAATACTACTAGTGAAAACTGATTATCATTTTTTCATGACCACATACTATCATACGGGTAAGCGCATATTAGTCGCGTAGATATGAGGAATTCCCGTTTTCTTGCTTACGCTTAATTACAACCTTCGCATTTCTTCTTTTTTGTTAGGCTAATATTTTATAACTGGTCAAAATGAACTACCAAATAGCACAAAATCTCTAGGTCAGCGGAAATAATACTTCAACGCCGCCGCAAGTTTCTTGTTCAATCATTTTCCCTAACAATCACCGTTTGAACGTAAAATATGGAAGCTGAAAAATAAACTCTCGCGGAGAAAAATTTACACGTTTCGTTTAAGTAACAGCATGACTCTCAAGGTTATCTCCATCAGTGCTCCTGATAATTTTACCGGTGTCGGTGCTTATATTGCCGACGCTGCTTTGGTGTGTGCGCGCGCAGATCAGGAAGTCCAGAACATGTCGCGAGTCATAATTATCAGCCTAGAATAGATTAGAAGAATAGACGCTGTGCATATAGATACCGCATTCTACTACGTGGTGCTAGAGATATGCTGTGTAGCTGATCTCTGTGCTGGGGTTAATTACG
Organism: Amblyomma mixtum; assembly: GCF_055824585.1. NCBI lineage: Eukaryota > Metazoa > Arthropoda > Arachnida > Ixodida > Ixodidae > Amblyomma > Amblyomma mixtum. Next base: position 50,679,759 of record NC_143012.1, read on the forward strand.
CAGTTTCATTCGTGGTCTAAATGCTTGCGAGTCGACTGGAAATTGTCTCCCATTGCTTCGTCCTTGACTTTTAAGCCATAAATATTGTGTGCGTTAACTGAGCCGTAAAGCAAGTAGCTTTGACGACATCCTGCTGATGTGATGGCTATCTTCGCTACAACATTACAGATATTTGTGTCGTCTAGATCATGCTGCTTGAAACATATCGGCACAAGGAAAACTAAAATACTGTAGGTATAGCGTTCCCATCTGCGCAGCATCAACCTTGCAAGCGGCCGTCAATCCCAAAGCTTTTAGGTATGCACCAAGTATTGCTCACAATTTCGCCAGAGTAGAATCGTTGACAGTAAGGTTTGGCAGGCAAGCTATTTTCGTGTTGCCTCGTTCCATTGCCAATAGAGCTGCCAAATGAGTCTTTTTACATGTTCCGTTGAAACTGTAGGCTGGAGTAAGTTGCAAGAATCTGCGCTACGGAGACTAAATTTGTCCTCTTTCGCGACCAGGCAAACGGTCGCCGGCACACGCAAAGGGATTTGCTTTAAGCGCTATGTATCGCTTAATCCACGATGAGCGCCTTGCTTCAGAGAAAAATGAAGTAGTGGCTTGCCGGTCGCGTCTTTCCAGCACGCGTACGTGTCAGGTGCCGGGCCAAAGCCGTAAAGACTACACAGTCGAGTGAGCGTCCTTTAGAGTGGGAGGGCAACAAGGTGTTTGGCCTCGAACGTATTGTATATCTCTTCAAGCAGCGCGAATAAAAGGAACCGCCTCTATGTAACTGTACAAACGATGGGTAGGGCTAACGACGTTTAAAGAGCGTAGACAGCGAAGCGATAACGCCCGGGCTAATGGCTGCCCATTCTTATAAAGCCGGTTGAATGGAAAAACAAGTGCGTCTCCCTAAATTGCGGAGAAGCTAGCAAAGTAGGCCAAAGTCACATCATCGCACAGTGGACTTCAAGAACAATCGGGATCTTCGAGCTGATTAAAGAAAATCTTAGAATTATACTTACGACGACCTCACCTGCAATTATTTCATTTCTCTGCGTACTATGTTCATCGCAAGGAGAAGTTCTTTCCAGGGCCTGTAACAATGGACAGTGTTTCAGGTCCCTCAGCCTGCCCGAATCAACAGAGACTAGCAATGAACTTGTTGTTTGCATAATTAAATGCATTTGACATCTTGAGAAGCTCTAATTTCACTTTGCATGTTTTCCTCAACCATTCTCCACGCACTGAACTTTATTAACTCTATGCCGTATTATGTTCTTCATCATTTCATCAGTAACATCATTACTCGCCGTTGCACCTTAGTATGCACTCAATGGCCGCTTTTTATCTTGTTCCCTATTTGTTTTATTTCACTTTTTCCGGTCTCCTTTAACCCTTATCTCCCTAAGCCTCTTGCCCACGCAGAGTAGCGTGCCAGCGATTTTTAGACGCTGGCTGAGTTCTCTTCAGTAACGGCAGTTGCACGAAACACACACGCACACACAAGGCAGGGTACGGGACGAGCGCAAACTTACAACTGATTTTATTCAAAGGACACAGCACATCAACTCTGTGTTTTTTCATTAAAGGGCTTCTCTCCCTCCATGAAAAATTTGTTGGCCACTTTTCCTTCCATTCACCATGTTTATTAAAACTACTTACTACTAGCGTAGTGTTGCTTCCACAACAAAACGCATGAGCTGTGAAGACAATTTGAAATGGTTGCGCCTCCCGTTGTAGTAGTAGTGAAAACATTTATTTTTTTTTTCGGAAGGAAGAGTTAGGGAGTAGGGGGATGGGGATAGATAGATGTGGAGCTTCAGTGGTCGGTCTTCCCTAGTCCAGGATCCCGTTGGCCTCCGCCACTGCATTGGCCCTCGTCACCAGCATAAGCTGTGTGCTCGGGTCGGAGTCAGCCAGGAGGGCCTCCCACTGCTCTAGACTAGGGCTATTTACCTTTGGTAGTAAAGGGCTTTTTCCGCAGCCCCAGGTGGCGTGGTACGTTGTGGCGTAGCCCCCACACCACACGCACTCTTTCGCGTATCTGTTCGGCCACATTTTGTGATACATGGCTCTGCTTGGGTGTGTGTCTGTTCGTAGTCGTCTGAGCGTGGTGGCCTGCTCTCTGTTGAGGATATCCACCGGAGCCGAGTACTTCTTGCGCGCTCCCAACAACGCCTTCATTGCCTCCCCGTAAGATTCTGGCGTGCTGAAGGGTTATACAGGCAAACCCGCCCTCCGGTTCGTGAACCCTCGGACAACGGTGTCTGCCGTGAGATTTCCCGCAACCCCAGTGTCAGGGACTCAAATGAAAATTGGGGTGGTTGAACCACTTGCCCTTCCGATCCACACTGCCAGGTGGGATGCCTTGCGTTTTCGCTTCGTTGCATTTGTATTACAAATACCGCCACGCGCCAGTCAGCGATTATGGCGGTTTAGTTTTGGGAAGAGGAATGCAACCATGTTATATGGCGTAATGTATTGGCATGTACTTCAGCAGCTTGTCCTGCAGAGCATTTTCGGTGACCGTACCGCGATCATTAGCCCTGCATTCGACCCACAGCACATTTGTGGCTCTTTGCTTCCTCAAAAGTGCAGCGTTCAGGACACGACGCTCGGGCACACACTCTTATCCTGATAAGCCTTACTGGATGTGCACACTTCCAAGAATGATTGCGCTGCCATTATTCAAAGGTAGATAGTGCCGTCATCATAGTCACAAGCCTGACTATACGCCCACTGCAAGGAAGAGGCCTCTACCATGTCTCTCCAATCAACCCTGTCCGTTATGAAGTGCCGTATCATTCAAGGGCGATTGATAGAAACTAGCCATTATTAACTTGAGTTTAGATTACGACTGATAATTAGACTCTGGTAATGCGCATGCCTATTGGAACAGGCAATTCGAACCCAGATACGAAATTGTAAAGGACTCTTAGGAAAGTGCAAAAGATAAAGATGTTCAAATTTGATGCAGAAACGGTTTTGCTTATCAGCTTTGCCTCACGTTTTCATGGGGTGTATATAGCCGCTTTTTTTTAATATATTCATTTTCACTTTTTTTTGCATTTGCCAGACGTTGCTTTATCTTTGCATATATGAAATGTTTAGTTTCATATGAAATGGGCTCATACTTCATAGAGAGAGAATGAACCTGAAAGCAACCAGGAACAAAAAATCTCTCGTCTAGGTTCTCGTAAAAAAAAACCCAAGTTAAGCTTGTACCTAGCGAGCGTTATTGCTCCCAACACTTTTTGTGATTTTGTCAATGCATGGCATTTCCGAGTGCTCATCTAAGTGAAAACTGCAGCCCATAAGCCAAAGCTGATTGCGTGCTTCTCGTGAGATTTTGTGGAAAAAACTGTGAGGTGGCGTCTGAAGAGATGTTATGAGCAGTCAGTAAAAAAAAAATGAATTACTTTCCTGCCCAGCTCAGAAGCTCTACTCAGTAAGGAAGGGAATAATCTCGCAAATTTAGAAACCATGCGCCAGGGCAATATGTTTTAATTTTATCTTAAAAAAAATAAATCGTGAGTGCGCTAGGAGGCCGAATACGACGACAGTCGAGTAGCATTTGAAAGGCTGCTACCTGCGTGGGATTTCGAGATCAAAAAAACACTCTTTAACGACCGCCACCCAGGTGCTCCGCGAACGCCGGCACGCTCCTAGTGTGGTCGACCTCCGCCACGGAAATGGTGACGACGCAGAACAGCCCCCAAGCTGTGGGTCAAATTTTTACTCATATTTGGAATCGAGGTGATGACTCATCGCTTTACTTCCGTGGTTCTAAAACTGGCTTGAAGTACTAGCAGAAGGCATTTTGCAACGTCTGCGTTTTACACCGCCGCGGAGAAATGAATTGAGCGGCACCAACTGAATGGCTTAGAATGCGTCCCCCAAGCGCGAGAGCTCCAACAATTCTCCATGGCTATTCTTCCCCTCTCATGCAGAGCAACAACAACAAAAAAAACCTCAACCGATGCCGTGCTCACTTCGAAGATGAGCTTTCAAGGCTTCAGTGATCCTTGGCTAGGGCAGATTAAGGAGGCTTCGCTCCGGCACAGAAAGGCCGGCTTCAAATACCTTGCCTGGCGAAGCAGTTGTTTCCACCCCTCCCACTTTTATTTTATTCATTTTAAATACCTTACAGTAGGACCGTAGGGCTTTGTGTATGTACGGTGTGGTGCATTACATTTTGAACATTGTCTAACAGAAAAGACCAAAGGATTTGAAAGTAAAAATGTAGTGCATAACAAAATTACATGAACACATCAAAAAAGAACAGAGCAATAAACGTAACAACAGGGAAGTAAGAAAAACAGATACGCAATGAATGTTAAAGCACAGGAACAAAATAGTATGAAATGCTCGTAGCTCAAGTTATCAGCGCGTAATCAAAGAAGTCTTGATTGAGTAAGACATATGATATGGTTTTTTATGATATTTTTGTTGCATCTTTTTCGTTCATATGGCTGTCGCTTTCGGGTTGCCTGTTAAATGACACCTTGTCGTCCAGTACTATGCTCTCTCCCGACAGATATTTGAGCCCAAATTTACTATTCACGTGCAGATCGGATAGCGGCCCGCTTCATACACAGGATTGGTCTGTTCGAACTGTTTACATGTCCATTACTGCCTTGTTTCCACTATTCCTGTTTTTCGGCTGTTTACTGGCCTCTGCAATGGGCACCGAATATGCTACAAAAATATGTGCCAACAGACTGCGCCTACAGCAAAGCATTTATATGATATCTCATTCGACATACATTCATAACTGTGAAATTATATGTCTGAAAATGTTTTCTCAGCTTTCCAAATTGAGAAAAAAAATTGAATACTCGCTTTTCTTTTAAGTTTGGGGCTCGGAAATAGCCGCCAAGCACTTTGTGATTGATTTTTGCGATTCTAGCTTTAGCTCACGGAAGATCTTTTTTTTCTGCAATAGATCTAAATCTCACTACGTTCATGGAAGCTTACTCCATGAAATGCACCTATGAATTGTTCTTAGCTTCAAAACTGGATAAAACGTTTTTGAAAAGCAACTAATAAAAAGTACACCAAAGGCATTTTTGCACAAAAATTGCCACACTAGGCGGCCGCAATCGGAGAGGATAAATGTCTTCAGTTGTAACGTGTAACGTAGTTGGTAAAATAAGGCACGGACTTCTGACTTACTGCACTCGGCGACAGTATATTTGTTCCAATCACACGGAGGCTCAAATTCTTCGACGCATCTAAAGGTGGCATAAAGTTTTTTAGAACCGCACCACTGATATGAAGAATGGTTCCGACACTATTCTCAACCAATCCCTGTTTCCTAAAGCTACGTCAAATAAAGAGTGCAATTTTTGCATCTCCCCTCTAAGTAGGTCAAGACATCGTAAGTGATGGCCGTAGGAAACAAACACCTCTGTGCAAGAAATATTCAGGAATGCAATATGGGCCTTTTAAAATTCTAATCCGGCCTGTAACAGCTCGATCTGTTTTCTCCACTGGTGCTAAGGGGGCGCGCGATCTTCTTGATGGCAGTCATAGATCACGCGGATTACTCATACCCCTGCCACTGCCCGTGCAAGTGCCTGCTTCAAGTACAGACACCTTCTGAGACCGAAGTTGCTCTTCCCAAGCTCCCGTAAGGCTCAATAGCAGTGCCAATGTGGTCAGACGGCGAGAGCATTCAGTGCGTCTAAGATCGGCAGTTTTCTCATAATGAGGTAGGCAGGTTGTGATGACCTCAAAAGATTACGTGAACTTCCTCCACGAATGAGGGAATTTCGTGGGGAACTTGTAATTCGGCTGTGCTCTCTGACTGGTCAGTTGGTGTCCCGCGACACTAATGATGCCATCAGGAAATTGACCAACCAGGAAATTTCGTTACGAAGAAGCCGGCAATTTTCTGTGAGATGACAGCCAAGATGTTATCGCGTCAAAAGCTCACCGCAAACCGCTTCCTTTTATAATGCTGACAGACACCCTGGTCGGCGTCAAAACAGTGTTGAATCCTGAACGCAAGCAGGATTTTTGAAGTGTCTAAATGAAAACAGAACTTAAATTTTGTTGCCCTGCAGGCAATTCAACCTCGAACTTCTGCTATGCAGCTTAATGCATTCGAGCTTGGATCGAGGATTTCTTCATTAAAACCTAACTCGATTTTCGAAATTCAGGAAATTCTACTGCACACGTTGATGTGTAACTCGACACATATGAATCTCAGTCCTGTTCATGTGCTGTGGCCTCAATAGAAAAAGTAATAAGAGTGGTTTACTTAAAGGTTGCCGTATAGCAGTTCGGGAGGATAGTAAAAGTGTTCTGTGAATAATTGTCTTGCTTGGTAACTATTTTTCTCATCACGTTGCTTTCTAAGAGCCAAAAGTGCTTTGCTCATGTATACGCAACATTATATGAGAAACATATAAACACTATGTTCTTCTCCTAAGTTCGTCTTGAATGCTTCCTTGCTAACTTCGTCATTTAAACGACATTCTTTTCTCAGAACCCGGACATTCATTTTGAAAGCTGATCCAAGGTGCCAGAAACGTAAATAACGATGGAAGTATACCTGACAAGCATGATGAATGTTTCGACGCACCAAGGTCATTTTCTCCTCATTACTGCCAAGACTGTGAATGATGATTCTTTGATGAGATGTCGTGCAAACCACCGTGAAAAATTGATATTTCTCTTTTCAGGCCGGCTTCTGGGTAGGTGGTTCGCTAATCTTGACACCAGCGTCTAAAAATGAAAGATTAATTTTGTGTGGTAATCTTGACGCAAACTTGCGACGACCCTTGGAGGTGTTTGAAGAGAAAAAACTTTTAAAATGCCATCATGTTTGATTTATTGCTGGAAATTCCTCGCACGTCAGCCAGCCTGTTGCGTTGCCTGTGTGGTAAGGTTTGTACGGAGGTAGTTTGGGTGGCAGAGAGGAAGAGAAGGAAACTCAAATGCACAGCCTGGATGTACACGCCTTCTGAATGTGGGATATTTACACTGGTTACCATCTAATGCATCCGACCGTCTTGACCGTGGCGCTTTTTTTGAACGAGAACACTGACGGTTCTTGTGGTTCCTGGTGCTAAACTCCGGTCGGCGCATTGTTTTCAATACTTTGCAGCCCGTCCAACCATGCATTGTCACGTTATTGAGCAAACGCCCGCGACAATTAGAAAATGCGCGTTCCTGAGAAGTAGAATGGCCGTTAACAGTGTTACAAAAACGGGATTACTAGAGAAATCAACTTGAGTGACAAGCAGCTATCATTCGCTATAGCAGGAGCAACCTACTCTGAATGCAGGAAAAAGGTGTAGTAGCCACATGAGCACAGCTAGCCGACCCAGTACTGGAAATGTATTTGCAAAGGCCGCTCCCACAAAGGAACAGAGTGACAGCAGCCATTTCCAATATTGGGCCAGCTACCTCTGCTGCTTGGGAGCATTGTTTTATAGCAGCGCAATTCTACTGTTACGCCACCTGGAAGAACCAAGGGGAAGTGGAAAAGTAAGGCTTCTAAACAAACGTGGCGGCAGCACTGGCGAGCAAAGTTCTTCGCCCGCGTGGGGTCACTAGCCTGTCTGTGCAGAGTCCGTACGGAAACCAAATATCAAAACACGCCGCATTTTATCCTTGCACAACGCCAGAGGCTACTTCAAACAGAGTACAGTGATCGGCGGCGAACAAAGCAACGGACTAACATTCCGACTCAAAATACATAATCACCGACTCGCGAGGGGCTTGTCAGAACGTCGAACAAGGCTGCACTACCTTCCTAGCCCATATAATCCACCAAAATTGCATACGGATACGGACCGCGCACACCGTTACCTAATATGGGCCTCTGATCATCAGGCGTTGGCAGGAAACGAGGCAGCAGACGAAGCCGCATGCTCGCTTTCTCACCGGGCTGTTTTCTCCTCCCCACCTGATCAGGAACCCGATTTTAATCCAGCCTATACCTTCAAAGTTGTAACAGCCTACTATCAATATAGTCATCGCCTTTACCCTCACCAACGTAAAGGCCTCAAGATGGAAGTTTAGCGTCTCCTTCTCGTCCTTCTCACCAATACATTGCTGTGTCCGACAGCACTAAAAGATTTTAACCCCTCCTATAATGGCAGCTGCCCGCACTGTAGTGCGGTGTCTTCTGACACCTATCACATGGTGTGGGCCTGCCCCGCCCCTCCAACCCGGCTATTCCCCCCATCCCCAACCCAACCCGGGAGGACTGGGAGGCGACCCTGCTCGGCTGCCACGACTTACAGGCCAAACTAGCCTTTGTCGATCGCGCCCGGGCGGCGGCCACCGCCACTGGGGTCCCATACTAGGGACCTCCACCTAGTGCTTGTAAGGATCAGTCCCTTAAGGGCTGATCCAAAGATACCTCCTGTCCATTCTTAATAAACGTTTTCGCCACCACCACCACCTGCTGCGCGTTTCACTTTCCTTGGCGTCCAGAAAAGGTCTAATGAACGCAGTTTCAACTTTGGCAGCGTGCTCTATTTTCCTGTGTTTGTATCTGAACGTTCGAGCGAAACGAGGAGGAAAATGTGAAGAGTGTTTTGGAAGCATACATCACCAGCCATGCGATTGCCCCATATTGGGAAACCAATTGTGCTCCTATTATCGGTGTCATTGTGAAAGAAGTAAAATTTGCAGAGCGTTCTTACTCTCTTAAAGCAGGAATCAGCCAAAGGTGTTAAAGCTTTGGGTAAGACACAGAACGCGACGCAGAGCCACTCCCTGGTTCTGCAGTCCTTCGTCCTTGCCATAACCTCCAGAGCCATTAGGCCGCCTGTCTTTTCCCACTCTCTCTTTCTCCCTTGCCTTTCACATTTTTTCTTCTCTTCCTTAAGTGTGTAGAAGGAAATTTTCCTCTCTTCACTCTGCCATCTGTCGCGATTGTCAGGTGAAAATTGAAAGTAAATAAATAAAATTGCATCATTTAAGCTAAATAAACGAATTCTAGTCATTAAGGACTTACAGCTGACGATGTCGATATCACGATAAAATGCAGCGTTGTGTGGCTAAACCTAAGGTATAACTGGCATGGCTGTCAGAAAAAAAAATTCAGCAGTTTCGCATGAGTGGGCATTAGGATCACGAGGAATAGTTCTATTTTCAGAGAGGAGACTGAAAACAGATGGAGGTGGAAGAGGAATCATAGGCAGAAAACCGTCACAATTTCGACTGGATATAATGCCGAAATGGTGTCACAAAAAAAAAGGAATACGAAAAAGAAAGGAAAACAATAAACTTGGCGCTCGTCGCGAAATTATCGATGATAACAAAACCTTAGCGTAGTCAATCAGACACCTGGGTGGACTTATACGGACGTATGGAAAGTGGTGTTGCGTAATGCTATAAAATTTAGAACAGTGGTTTTGTGTATGTTTGCTGGACCGTAAATTCTAGATGAATATGCTTATAAGTTGTATAGAGGCAGGAGAGGACAGGGGGGCATGACTTTTAAATCCCGCCATGAATAGCAGGTTATCAGGGGGTGGTGATGGCAGCTGAGAAGAGAGAGCACTGTAAAAGAGTTCCAAACAAAGCTCTTCAACGGGCTGACTTGTGCCCCAAAACAGCTCTACATTTCGGCGGCGGAGATGGCAACAGACGTGTTCGGCGGTCGTCAAAGAACAGGACCACAGCCTTTGCCGGCCACTCCCACATTAAAGCTGAAAAAAAAAACCCCTTTAAAATAAAGTTCAAAAGCAACTACGACCTTTAGGACCATAAGTAATAATGTAGGGGAAGTTGAGAATAAAAGCCTCCATTGGAGATTAATTTCGTCTCATCTAGCGTTACAAGCAGGGAAATAAAGCAGCGTGCCGCCGGCTTTGAGCATGGACAAAGAAACGTTATAAGCCTTCGAAGAAATGTGAGGGAAAATATTGCCGAAATTTTGAATTTAAATGTATCCAAGCACCAGGCATTATAGCGTAAGTGGTTGAATGAAAAAAAAAGAAGTGAAATAAAACACTCATGGTTATTTCCAGTCAAGCGGTATTTTCGAGACTGCTGTAATGATACATAACACGGCAAGCATTTTAGTGAAATCTGTAGTGTTCTATGCAGTTTCCGTGCCCTAGTCTCTTCAAGAATGGTTTGTGAACCGCCGTAGATAATACACGGCCACTATGGCTAACATTCCAAGATAGAAGTCGCGGCTAGAATCAGCATTACCCTTGCCTTATAAAGTGCGCATATAAAATCTATGGTTCGTAAATTTTCAAATTTTTTTTCTTGTTGGCAAAATTTTCCAGTTCCGTAAGGCTCTGTAGCTAAAAAAACAACAAATAATTAAGCGCACTGTTCTTGTAATAAGCTTCAAAGCTACGCAAAATGCCTGCGTTTTGATGGCTTTTTAAAACACGTGCGGTGAGTAAATTTTAATTTTGATGACAACTGCATATAAACAGAAGTTGTGGATAGGGAACTCTAGGTGCATTTGAGTAAAAGATCTTGGATTTCATGGTACTGTATGCACGTCTTTAAATGTGAATTCCTGAAAGCAACTATGTAGCGCATACCGTTGATATGAAATTATAAGTGAAGAGCAAGGGATGAAATCTCCGTTGTCCCGCCGCATAGTTGCCAGGTTTTGTGCTGTCTATTTTTAAGCTTCATGCAGCGTTTCACTGCATTAGCATACTGTTATTTTTGTTTCTTTTTCTCTATTTACCGGTATACTCCATAGGGAAAGCAGAACTCTCCAAATTAAGGAACAATGCTAGACAACCTCGTTTACTTTTTCGCTAGATATTTCTGGACCACTTTTATTGAATGAAAGGTGAACAGAAGAAGGAAGCGCGTTAAGCGATAAAAAAAAAAAAAAACATGCTCGCGAAAGAGTGTGTTTAAAAGAGTGTGCCAACACATTGGTAACTTTGCACTAAACACAACTGTAGCTCCAGTTTGCATCTGTGAGAAGCAAGGCGAACTCTGCATCTGGAGACGATGCTGAAGCAGGTATCTACCTGTTACTACGTGCAGAAGAAAAATAACGTTTTGAAGCCCTTTGTGTATATACGCAGAGTCAGACCGCAAGATAATCTCGCTTGGAACCGATAAAGACACTCGCAGATGCAAGCGTAAATTACTGTTTTATTTCGAGTTAAAAAAATAGCAGGTAACACGCACTCGATAACCCTAACAAGTAATAAATAGTAATAGAAACGCACTGTATCCTCAATCGTTTGTTTACGAAAGCCAGTGTGGGGCATAATGCTGCGGAGAAGCAGCTTTATCTCTCCGCTTCCTAGATATTAAAGCCACACAATGGACACTCAATTTTTTTTAGTATCGTATCCGATTATTGGTCCACTAATTCTTTCAGTGTGTTTATACCTCCTGCTGTTTGGGTTTCCTGGCATTGATCTGTCACTTTTTAATACTCTAACTTGTTCACTACAACCAGGTGGCATGCAAGGCGGCCGTGAAGAAGCAACTGACAGCCCATGACGTGGCTTCCGCGCTTTGGTACCTAAACAAGCAACTCAGCAGTGATACAGAAGCGTACTTCTAGGCGCGCCGCTCCCTCATTGTATCTTAACACAACCTACACACAATTCCTTCAGTTACAGAATTGGAGAAACTATCATACTCTAACATTCCTGAAACAAAAATACCCGAATATATGGACTAAAATGCAAAAAAAAAATCACTTTCTCTGGATGAGCTTTTAGCAGCAAGTGTTACAATTTCTTCCCATGTCTGATTTCATAAGTAATGGTTTCCGATGTTCTGAATATTCCTCCACGCTAAACTTCATTAAGGTGCCCTTGGTATTCACTCCTAAAATTCAGACAAAGATGCGCTGCAATCAATGGCCGTTCATCGCTTTCACGGTATCCCCGCAGTTTCTTTAACCAGTCGTGGGCGCCGTTCCGGGATTCTGGCGTTTTCAGATGCTTCGCCAACTGTATAACATGTAATCTGCAGCGAGAGCTGCAGACGGGGCCATTGCGAGACACACGGGGCACTTTCGACCGGCAGGCAAGGCAGCTTTGAACAAAGGTCCCTTCACTAGCACTGTAAAGCACAGTAGACTTGTACAGGTTTGGTACAAATGCCGATGCGAAAAAAACGGACTGGCTGTAGAATTTCTGGAACGTTGATGATAACCCAAAATGAACAAGAGAAAGAGAAGCCTCAAGCAGTTTTTTTTTTTTTGACAAGAGGATTTTTTGCGAACGGTGGCAAGCTATCTGCCTCTTCCCCCTCCCTTTTTCATACACTGTTCGCCAGAAACCCACATACATGCCCTGTCCCTACCGTGAACGCTTTTTACCACAATTTTATATGAACAAATGGGGGTAATGTAAAGCATACGGCACCAATAAATCTACACTTCCTGGGAAACCAGCCTACAGTTAACCGCATTTTCCTCGTTCTGTGAAAAAGCTGAAAACGGCGTGTAGAGATGCTAATCAATCATTCCGGATGCCTTCTCGCTTGTGGAAGGTTTTCCCAGCTGCTCCCGTGTCAGGGATGAGACCAGCTGTGCGCTTGCTACTTAAGGAGCAAACGGTATGCGCGAATTCTGAAAACTCGGCAAAGCAACAACCCCTGCAAAGTTGGCTGAGAAAACTCAGCGCGAAAGTAGCGAAGGCGCTATTTTAGCCACGCCACGCGAGAATTTGCATAAAGCGTGCTCGAGGATGCTGCGAGATTCTGCGCTTCTCTAGCGACGAAACTAAGTTTCTTAGGCACTTTTTCGCGTACACAAAATGTAGCTTGTTCGGAAACAATGCTTCCATATCTCGTAGTTGAATGAGGCAAGGTAGTTTTGAGCATAAAGCAGCAACGTAAAATAATGAATTAGAAATATTATAGCGCAAACAAAGACACGGACAAAAAAGAGAGGAAACACACACACAAGCGCTAACTGTCAACTGAATTTATTCGGTGAAAGCCACACCTTTTATAGGCCGAAGGATCGTGAGAAAAAAAAAATGACAAAAAAAAAAGCAAAGGTTGAGTCAGAGCCATCAAATCGCGAGCGCATGCGCGGGTAGACAAGGGCATCACACTTCGGTTTATCTTCCATCTAAGTAGCTGCATTAAAAATGGAAGATAAACCGAAGTGTGATGCCCTTGTCTACCCGCGCATGCGCTCGCGATTTGATGGCTCTGACTCAACCTTTGTTTTTTTTTTTGTCATTTTTTTTCTCACGATCCTTGGGCCTATAAAAGGTGTGGCTTTGGTTTGGTTTGGTTTATGGGGTTTAACGTCCCAAAGCAACTAAGGCTATGAGAGACGCCGTAGTGGAGGGCTCCGGAAATTTCGACCACCTGGGGTTCTTTAACGTGCACTGACATCGCACAGTACACGGGCCTCTAGAATTTCTCCTCCAAAGAAATTCTAGCCGCCGCGGCCGGGATCGAACCCGCGTCTTTGGGGTCAGCAGCCGAGCACCATAACCGCTGAGCCACCGCGGCGGCGAAAGGTGTGGCTTTCACCGAATAAATTCAGTTGACAGTTAGCGCTTGTGTGTGTGTTTCCTCTCTTTTTTGTCCGTATCTTTGTTTGCGCTATAATATTTCTAATTCAATATGAACTACCAACTCGCCCAACAGGAAGTTTTAATGAACGTAAAATAAATGTGCATGAGGTGCCGATAGTAGCGTGTGTGTCCATCAGGCGGATTGGATTAGTAAAGGTTAGATGAAAGGTAGTTAACGTGATATTCGAATCATGAAGGTCTTGTATAAATCTCAACGCAGAACGCTGGGGTGCAAGAACTACGACAAGCAGTACAAAACAAACACACCACACTCATAGGCACAAGGGCTGCCTTTGTCACCGTACCCTGCTATAGACTCTCGACAAGGAAGTATTCTCACTGAGCAGAACACTACAGGCCTCAGTGGAGAAGAAAGCATACAATGAAGTCTAGTGGCAAAAAAAGATTAGACCACTCCTAACAAAAAAAAAAAAAAAACAGCCCACATCTTTTCACTGCCAAATTTTTGGTGGTTAGAATCTTTTAGTTTTATTCATTTGTTTACCTATTGATACCCTCACAGCCGGAATTTTACCAAGGGGAGTGGGTTAATACAACGATACCGATAAACACAGCAAAAATTTCGCAAGTAACAAATAACGTGAATGTCTGCAATATGAGTGTCACAGTGTTAAGTGTGCGGAAATACAGCAGGTTAAATTATTACAACCTAATAGACAGTTTCTACTTGTAATGTCACATGTCAGAGTACACATGGAGCAGCAAAAATAGAAATGAAAGAAACGAGGAAGGTGACCATTATACAGTACAAAACTTGCTAGTGACTATATACTGCATGTGTAGTATTCGGTGTCACTAATTGAAACATTAGAATGGCGTGGAACTCTGAAGAAGTTGGAAAGGCCAGAATTGTCTTTAGCACCTGTTGTAGTGAGGATGGAGCAGAACCATTTGAGGTCACCCAGTGTCTCGGAAAGCTGGTTTAATCGTTAAAAATTTGAGGGAATTCAGCCAACCGGAAGCCTGATTCATTTTTCTGCGTGTTAGATACGGCACATAAATAGATGTTTTCTTTTCATTGCTTCAATAATAAACAGAAAATAGCAGTGCATTTATTTTTCACCCCAAATGTTCCACAACTTCGTTTCTTTCCTCAAAGTAAAAGAACTGTTGCAATTGTGAAATATTTTCCGGAGTCTGCTTTCAAGAATACTTCTGACGTGCGATTAGGATTACTCGCAAGTATTTCTTTATAATGCAACCGGAAGCATGAGGGATGAAAAGTTCCATGTGGGGAGATTGCACTTTAGTGTCCCGCCAAGCTTGCAGTCCGTACTTGTACCACACCCAAAAGGCGTGCTTCGGACAAAGTTACATTTCAAAATTATTTATTTCTTCAAATCAGCCAAGAATTTAAACTGCATAAGATAGGCATGCGGGTAGCCTAAGAATGTTGGAACTCCGAGATTTCAGAAAAACAGAATGTACACTTGGTTTTGGGTTACTGGAATACACAATACATTTCTAGTAAATGATAGTTTAGAGCTGGGAACGACGGAGAAATGAATGTCTCACAGGGAGTAGCACCTCCGCAACCATGAAAAACGACTGCATTTCAGTCGGACAGGCCGGCTGTTAAAATTCCAAAATGTAACACGAGCATTCCTTGCATGATGTAATAAAATTTGTGTCTGTGAACAAAGTATAAAGCCATGTGTGCTGGATAGAAGCGCTACGAGAGACACCTGCCTTACCTGCCGTACAATCCGTCTGGATTGAATATTTGGTGCCGCTTCTTGATGCAAGTTTGAAATCTTCGCAACTATATTGGACTCTATTGACGGTATTCCCCAATACACGTAATGGTTGCATTTATTTCAAATGCGCAGACCCTCAGGTACCATTTGTTTATATTTTAAAGCAAAGAGGGCTTTCGTGTATCAATGTTTACGCCAATGCAATCCTAATGCTAATCCTTACCATTGAGGTATTGAGGTTGCCGGGAATGGGGAGCGGAAATAGCTCAGAAAACATATCCATTTCAAGCTAGCTACATAAGAAGTTGGGCTAGGGATATAGGGATACGCCTGATTAGTTCGCAATCCGGCTAAGCGTAAATTGCAGTGAACAAGAAGCCTGGAAAAGTAGAAAACTCTGGGGGATCCCCTTGCCTCTATCTGATTCTTCTTTTCCGCAAGATGTTGCTGCGAACATCACCAGAAAACGCAGTAGCAGCGAACGCAAGGAAATATTCAGTAAGCTAACTTCGCTAGCTGTTGAGCCCCTGAGGACGCAGGCAGCAAGAGCCTATCGGAGTTCGGTATCGTTAAGAGTGCAATGCCACGTAAACTGGTTAATCATTGATCATTATCGCCATGAGCACCCTCGGCCCGAGGGAGTACTAGTGCAAGTTAAACAGATTCGTGCTTCAGCTACTGCCCTTGAAAGAAGCATGCGGCTTCGGAAGGTACGAGCAAGCATTAGAAAAAAGCAAGGTGCATTGCAGCCAGCCGGGTTTAGTACCCTAATGCTACGAGCGGTTTTCGCAATCCGGCGTGTCAAAACACGGAGCCTTGGAAGAAGCTTTCGATGAAAAGCTGTTTCGTTTAGGATCGTCAAGAAGACCAAATTTTCTTTCGACATTTTATTTGGAAACACTGCATACGAGGCCACATTTCACGTTGGTACATTACAACTTGAAGCACAATTTTTCCTAAAGAACAAAAAAAAAGACAGTGGAAAAAGATAAAACAGAAGATGTAGCATGAATTAAGAGGAAAAGCGTGCTAATACAAGTACATACGAACCCAAGCTGTAGTATAAAATATTGCAATGTATATATAGAGCGATACAGGAGCGTAAAGGAACGCAACTGAAATAGGCCGGATAGAAAATGTATTTTTCCTGCTGTCACACGTCACATAGCTGCTACCTATGTTGCTGAGCCTGAGGACGTAAACGAGACATAATTGTATCCTCTCTCGCGCAGTGGCAGGACGAGGTGCTTTCAGACCGAGAAATGCCGACAGGCTATCCCAGATGTGCGTGTGTGCAAAGAGACTGTTTAATTAAACTCCGAAGGCATCGGCACGTGTGCAACCTAGTTGGCTCGCATGAACATTGGGTAGCGGCAGTGGGCGAACACCTTCCCACTTCTCCTGTCCCGTGAGTAGTATATACCATGTCGGGTAAACTGCAACGCTCCACGAAACTGAGTAGCAGCCATAATTACAACGTGTTTTGGTTTGCTCAGTGGCTGCGCTCACTGGCAGAAATTTATGCGCTAGGGAGCTTTTATTTGTCATTTCAGAACAAGTTTTGTTTCAAAGTTCACTTTTGCTTTTACTTTAATCCACATTCTCTTAAGTTTCGAACGAAGGCTACAATTTAGGATGCAATTAGCGGATGTTAATCAGACTGAAAATTGAGTTGTACTCAACTCTGAGTTCAATGGAGGTTCACTTTTAATTACCTTCGATCGAGTTTTTTCAGACAGAGACACGCTGTAAGCCTTTATTGAAACTTTCGTGTGTCTGCACCGAAACTCCGTAAATGAGCGCCAACAGCATCAACTCATGTCTGTAAGCTCACATGAACGTCGGTTAGCAACAGCGGCAAAGCAACAACGTCTTACCACTCCCGTCTCGTCAGCCCCAAATGCAGTGGCCGATAAATTCGAACACTTGCGAAATTTATCCGCAGCCAAAATTACAGCGTGGCATGTGTCGCTCAGAGGAAGCGTTCACTGAGAGAAAATAAGGTGGTGGAAAGCTTCCATTTCAAGCGGTAAAATTAATTTACTTTCACAATTTTTTCTTATCATAGCTTGGGAGTACATTACCTTGGATGAATTCCGAAGCTTCCACGTAAACCTTCGCTACAGGACGCTAATAGTTAGCGTTCAAAGAACTGAAGAATAAGTCGCCCTCACCTCGAATAAGCATGGCGGCTAGCTTTTAATTAAATTCTGCGCGCTATTTTGGACTTCCAGGAGTTTGCGCACCTATAACGTTACTCTGTATTTAACATGCCCGCCATTCGATCGGCGACAAAAGCGCTGCCGTGGAACTTGCGGGTCAGTGAATCCGATAGGCGCACAGAAAACGTGTGTGATCATTTAGAGAGTATAGAAGATGGCAAATATTTTTTTCGAAATGTATGGTATCAGAGCAGAGGGCTCTTTTATGTTCTTCAATCTGGCATATAGGCATGAGCGTTGTGTGCAAAAAGCTTATCCTGGTGCCAGATTAATTACGTGGACTGCAATACAATAAAAAACAAGCTTATTTACAAGTTAATCCGCCAATTGCACTCTTTCTCCGCATCTCACTCTTCCTTGGGAGATACTCGTTATAGTATTTCTGTTCTTGTCGAACTCCTAACGAAACGAAACCGGCAATCAAAATGAAAAAAGAACCAGATTTGTAGAAAGTCATCGCATTCTCTACGTTCTAAATCAAACTATTTGTGGCTGCCCTCTCGTTTCTCTGCTTCTACGATCTCTCAACTTAAATTCTGTGCAGTCGAGTTGATGATCCGTCGCCAAGTTAGTGACGTGGGCAAGATAAACATTTCCGACCGAACAAGAACATGGAAACGGAAGGCAGCGCTTGATCACACCTACTGTTTTGTTGAATGGAGTAGAAAAAAAGGAAAGAATTGTTTTCGGAGACAATGCTATCGTGCTTCAACTGACCCCCGAAAAGGGTGCTTTCTACAATGAAGAGGCGATTTTATTCACCCCCATATAGAAGTTGTTTCATCTAAGATTTTACATAATTTTTAAAAATAGGCTTCTTGAGTTAGAAGAGCGCTTTCGTCGGCACAGTGTTGACAGCGGTGAAGTACATCAGAATGCAGCTGAGACGGGCTAAATATCACGTCTATATTGAATAGTTAAATTTTTAGCGATTGCTGTTAGGCTCTTTAATTACTGAGCGGCGTGTGACCTACCATAAGTAATATCCATACCATTTTTTAGAATTTCAAAAACGCGGTTGCTCTCGGCGCTGTGGCCCAGCACATTTTGGCTTTTTTGCCGAGTCCCACGCACTGGGGAGGCTGCTTTGCCTGCAAGCTTGACGAAAGCAAATGCATTTTGGCGGGATGTACTTTTGGCCAATGCATTTTGGCGCGAGCGCTGATGCAATGATGTTTTGGGTTCGGAGCCGTACCAAAAACCTTAGCTTATCACATACGATATGGTTCGGCTGAGCTGCTAAGCCGTACACTAGCAAAGCGCCGCTCGGTCTATATCTCAGGCGATAGTGGTGAATCACTGCCTGTTTCGAGAAAGAAAACGAAGCTGCCTGCAGCATAATTTGCTCTGTTGATGACACCGACAAAACTAAGTTTTAAATTTTTTACTGTCCTACCAGATCGAACAGTTGTGAACAATTTGCGTTTGTTTTTATTGCATTGCATCAAAATGCAGATAATATTTCACTATGCAGGCCAGAATATACAGCACATTTTTAAAGTATATTTGAGCACCTCTTCAAAATACGGGACCTTCACATACTCATTCTATATCTACTAATTTAGTGTCTGTGTTTGCCAACAAACCATTACGCTACGCGCCCGTAACTATTCCCGCGTCAGTACACCACTCAGTGTCCTCTACAAAATACTAGTAAACTTAGACTAACTGGTGACTAGTCATATGTATACGATCGCATTGTGAAAATAAAACTTAAAAGCAGTTTAGATTGCCTGAAAAAAAAACTAATTATGGTATTCCTCACCAGCATCACTCCGCTGCGGGTAGTGCGAAACCACATTTCAATGTGGTTTCGCACGAGTCATTTCATGTGGCATATCTGATACCATTCAATGTTTAAGAAAGCTCCACTGAGGAACTGAGAAGTCTGCTTTTTAAGGGCGGTTGTGAAAAATGATGTGTTAAATACCCGCGCTCAAAATTATAGAGGCC
This sequence comes from Amblyomma mixtum, assembly GCF_055824585.1. NCBI lineage: Eukaryota > Metazoa > Arthropoda > Arachnida > Ixodida > Ixodidae > Amblyomma > Amblyomma mixtum. Next base: position 50,699,145 of record NC_143012.1, read on the forward strand.
CTCTTACGGGCGGTATGTTATCAACAAATGGTAAGCGTGCCGGCTTGTTTTAAGGCCGAGTCGATCTGGCTAGCTAAATCAAATAGCTCAATTCTTGCACACAATTGGTCCTTGCCTAACGACTGCTAAACCAGAAGCTGGGACAGTTCGCGTTATACCAAATATAACCGCTTCTCTTCAGTTCGGCCTCTTTTCGCGCTTTCGATAACTTCGAGCCTTTATGAAAACCAGCTCTTCTAGGACACGGGCAGAAAGGGAGACACACGCACACTGCGCTAACCAACTAGCCGATCAAGCCACTTGAAGCCTTTGTTTGCCATTAGGAGGATTGCTTATGTGCGTCCAGTACGTGGTATGTGTTTTGTCATCCATGGTATCAGCTGACCTGGTCCCGCCCGAAAAGCACGCCTGGGCTGTGGCTCTACACGAGATTCCGGCTCCTACAGCAGAGTCACGTTCAGTGACCAAAGCCCCTGGCGGGCGCATCAATAGATCGGGCAATCTTAGGATTGTTTACGACAGTCCCTGTCGGTCGGAAGCGCAGCGAAATGAGCGAAAGCCCTGTCTGCTGTCAGCCGGATCTTATCAGGCTGACGGCAAACATCTCAAGGCTGGAATTGGTTTCGGACTACATGGAACTGTTAAGTTCACCCGATAAACATGAAATATTTGCTGGAACCAGCTATAACGTGTTGCAACAGTGCGCGTAAAATTTTATTCAATGCAAAATAACTTTGTGTTTTATTGATGACTGGTGACGTATCGTTTAAGGGATAAGGCTAAAAGTAGGCTTTTCGTAAAGTATTAATCCATTCACGCGTGTCAAGTGTTCTCAGCAGGATTTGGGTTGCTGCGTTAACGGAAATAGTCACTGCTAACGTTCCGCAGCGTTGCATTTCTAAGAGCCGCATATAACTCCCCCCCCCCCCCTCCCTCCCAAAGGAAGCTTCTAGTGTGCCGCATGACTTACGCTGTGGTTGGCGTGAAGTCAGCACGAACAATCACGCCTCAGTGCTTTAATATTTCTGTACAGGATTGAGTCGAACGAGCACAGGAACTTGAAAACGGGTATGCACCGTTTTGAAACAACGAATTTATAAGTTTTTATAGAATAATAAAAACCTCCGTCGCTTGCTTCACTCATACCCGAAGGATCGAGCATAGCTAGATTAATTTCTAATTAAGAAGACCTTGAGACTTTTCATATCATTCTCTAGTTTTTTGTATTCTTAACTTCCTGTGCTGTTCCCAGTTTAAGAGTGGCCCTTCCTCTTTTTCACCCCCATCATTTTCCAAAACTGAACGCTTATTTTTGTTCAGAGCCTTGCTACTACAAATATTTACGCGCCCTCAACTACGAGAATTTATTCCCTCTTGCGTTTGGTCATCCCTCCTTCCTACCCTTGCTTTGTTCGTATGCTACAAGTTGCGCTCGTGTTGTTAGTTTCTTCTTGTGTCCTGTCCTCATCTGCGTAAAATTTTCTCGCAACGATCATGCACCAACAATCCCAAGAAGCCACGCTTTTTGATTAAACGATATGAAAAAATTTAACTTTTATCTCATCACGGACAGAGCGTGGAGAACTCCCTCCGATAAAACCCTGAAGAACTAGAACATCCTGTCGTACTTGTTGAACAATGCGGTACAGATTAAACCTTTATACATATTGTCAGGCGACGGCAAGCCTATGTACACAGTACACGATGACAGGTGGGTATGGCATGATTTAATAGCGGATGGCCTGGCGCTATCACTCGGTCCCGGGCCATTGCACAGTTCATGGTCTCCTAGTCCACCCCAAAATCTAGGTTTGACACAAAATCTAATAGATGTGTAACCTAATAAACGCTTTTCTAAGCACCCATGAAGTCTAATGGGCCCTCAGCGTCAAAGCGGTCTGCAAATATAGAGAGGTTTTCATGTTGGGTGGCTTCAAAAGGAGACTAATTTTTCTTCCTCTCTCGAAGAATTCGCAGGGATGTTTGCGCCAGCGCCGCTGCCCCTTCTGTCTTTTTCGCACCGTAGTACTTGTTCAGCAGTTTATAAGGCTCTTCTAACGCTCGAACATACTGTGGGGATTTTTGAAAACATAGCGAACAAAAGACGTGGACGACAGAGATGTAGACGGGACAGGCGCTACATCTGTGTCGTGCGTGTCTTCCTTGCACAATGTTTTAAAAACACTATTACCGTCTAGCCCAAACCAAGCTTCTGTTGCTGTGGGTTGCTGTTTTTTTATTATTTTGGCAGTGTTGAGAAGGCATTTTTTAAAGCAGTAGACCTTTCATTTTGATCATGTGTGCATTTATTCATGTTTATATCGCTATAACCCAAGGTGGTCCTAATGCGCTTCTTGTTCGAGCCGTAGTATTTCTTTCACCAACATTCTTTTTCAGTAATTCTTTTTTCTCTTGTATACATGCAACACTTGCAAATGAGGCGTATTCTATCGCCCATGTGTCGCCTGAATGTCATCTGGACCAGAAGCGTCATATCTTTTTCCTGTCATCGCCTGCAGCATCGATCAAACTGCAGAGCGAGGTGGAAAAAGTTCCAACACTGTCAGGACGAGAAAATGGGCTTGCTTGAGGAGCATCTTCCAGCCATGAAAGACACGCCGGGGATCTGAAAAGAGCACCGTCAACGCCGCTCGGGATTCAACAACGTGGCGATGGAAAAATGGAGTATTGTGGGACAAAGACCAAGTAAAACAGGACCCACTACAGTTGCCGCGTGATTCCACATATGTTTGTGCAGTTGCTTGCTCTTTGTTCGCTCCTCGTAACACCTGGCTTAAAAAGCGCGCTGCAGGGTGGCTTTTCAGCAACGCCCGACGTGGGGGCGGAGGTATTTGCGTCGCTTGGATGGAATTCAGGCAGCGCAGTGACGTTGAAAGAAGCATGCTCGACTCAGTTTAAATTGAATTCCATTTCCAAACTCCTGGGTAAGAGTACTGTAGGAAGGGAAGTTGATGATATTGTGTTCTTTGTGCTTTCTGCAAGATTTCTGAATTCCCCACCGAGAATATCATCATCTGAATTTAAAAAGCGACGTTCCACAGCGCTTTTGAAAGGCAGATGACAAGTTTCGTCCATGATGTCCTGGCGTCGGTGAAGTAACACCACTCGAAACAAGCAGCATTTTATAACATGGAACGTGTCGCTTTAAGAAGGGCAAAGTGAACGAAATGCCTTTCACGTTATTTCAAAGATAAAAGCAAAGCCATCTGGGCGTGTCTGCAGCGAACGCTGAACGTATTCAGTGAAGCACGAAACAGCAACAAGAAAAGCACAAAGTCAGCGCTAGCTTGAAAATGAGGACATTACAGGATGGTAGGAATATGAACAACGTGGGCGAACCCAATAAAGAGTCCTTGCATTTGAGACGCGGCTCGTCTAATTAGCGCAAAAGTAGAAAGGACGTTTTTTTATGCCAAAAATGTGAGGGAAACGTTCAAGGCATTTTTTTCTGGCCTATCAAAGCATGCACTTCTAAATGTCTACTCTGCTAAAGAGCTACAGCGTCTTTTTTTCCGAAATCCTCTCTTCGTCCAACGACGATTTAGCGCTGTCGCGACACCTGCAGTCATGACCTCCCCTCCCGGCCCCCCCCCCCCCCCTTCCTATTGCTAAAATTTATTGCTTCTAATTTCTCAGGCGCTGCGATTTATATTTTTGTACCTACACTTTGCAATTATGCTAAGTTTAGGTTCGGTTTTTATTGCTTGGTTTGGTTTATGGGGTTTAACGTCCAAAAGCGACTAAGGCTATGAGAGACGCCGTAGTGGAGGGCTCCGGAAATTTTGACCACCTGGGGTTCTTTAACGTGCACTGACATCGCACAGTACACGGGCCTCTAGAATTTCTCCTCCAAAGAAATTCTAGCCGCCGCGGCCGGGATCGAACCCGCGTCCTTTGGGTCAGCAGCCGAGCACCATAACTGCTGAGCCACCGCGGCGGCAGGCTTTGGCAAAATATGTAAACAGATACCACAACAATGAGACCAATTTGGCACTTAGTACCACTGCAGCACCAGTCTTGAGCTTTCCTAGCACAAATAACTGAAGTTTTGTTTCATTCAGTCCAATAAACATAGTAACATGATCCCAGAATAAGCAGCATAACAATCAGTACAAAAATTCCACCACATGCAATGGTTCAAAAGGGTTGTGCTTTTTCAAAACTGATTGCATCAGAAGGCTTCTTTTGCGAGTTAACTAATCTTACATCAATAAACTTCAGAGTAAGATAAAGCTGCAGTATAATTCGTCCCCAAAAGCTTTTACTTAAGTGCGGCTTATAAGTGACAATAATAGGAGAGGTTATCGTTAGAGCTGCAAGCGCTTCTTTTGGACATGATTCGTCGATATTTTTGCTTTGGAAATATATAGGTAGGTTGTTTTAGAAGACTGAGTTCCCTTAGTTCATGGCGGTCAGTAGTTAGATAGCTGAAAGGTCAAGACAGGACAACATAGTTATAGAACGTGTAGTTACGAGTATCTGTTTCCATTGTTTCTTACGTTCAAATTAGCGCTGTTTAATAGCTTTATGCCTATAATTAAAGAATTTTCTTAGTATATTGATGAATGCCAGTTATTCTGAATGATTTTAGCATTCGGGGTCCCAGAAAAATGTACCTCAAAGCTACTCTTTTTGAAAAGAAATCGCACTGCACGCCGAGCGAACCCAATACAACTCAATAAACAATTCCTATCACATTGGCCTGGATGGCAGAAATATTTGCCCCGAGGTGTCAAAAATGCGGTCGCGCTCGCCGGGGCCCCTTTTGTGGCTTAGGAGCAGCGGAAGGGTTTGAAGAATTTATAGTGCTATGTGTCAGAGTGATACGCCGCGGGAGGTATGAATGCGACCAAAAGTGCCAGGAAAGGGCGAAAATGCCGTGTCAACCCTGATCGCCTTCCGACAACCATGTGTCACTTCTCCGAGAAGTGTTAAAGACGAACTAAAAAAGTAACACAGAAAAATTCACATTAGCATTATATCGCCTTTTGTGCAGTCCCATTTCGCTTCCGGCTTGAATTAGCCTCCAGAGACTCCTGATGTGTTGTTCATGGGACATGCTACTTGCAGTGATGCGACTTGGAATTGAACAGGAATGTCTACGAAGGCATGTATTATGGGGGCTTCCAGCGGAGCAGGGTAAGAAAGCATCATCATCATCAGTAGCAGCAGAAGCCTGGCTACACCCGATGAAGGACAAATGTCTCTCCCATATCTCTCCAATTAACCCTGTCCCGTGCCCGCTGCGGCCACCGTATCCCCGCAAAGTTCTTAATCTCCTCCGCCCACCTAACTTTTTTCCGCCCTCTGCTACGCTTGCCTTCTCTTGGAATCCACTCTGTTACCCTTTAGGACCAGAGGTTATCTTGCCTTTGCATTATATGGCCTGCCCAAGCCGATTTATTCTTCTCGATTTCGGCTATAATGTCATTAATCCATGCTTGATGCCTGACCCCACTATGCACCCTTGCTGTCTCTCAATGTTATACTTATTTTTCTTTGCACAACTCTCTGTGCTATTCTTAACGTAGATTAAGGCTGTGCAAATCCTACCCGTTGTACTCGCAGTCAGCCGGCTTCATGTTAACAGGCGGTTGCGCTGAATATACGAATACGTAATAGAGCAGCTCGAGCAAGTTCATTCGCTCGGCACCAAAGTAATTTAGCATTTATAAAAAAATGATGAAACTGCAAGTAGAAACACAGCGATCGTAAGCTTTATATACAGTGAAGGAGATTGAGGGTGCTCCGGCAATCAGTTTAAAATCGCTCATCGCCGTAAAACTCTGAAGCCAAGCACCTAGCATGTAGTTCACACAATATTTCACCATATGCGCGCAGTTTGTGGAACCTTACATTTATGCCAAGCAACGAAAAGGTGCTTTTTGCCTGATCATTGTTATTTAAAAATAAAACGATCTTGTCCATTTCTCGTTTAGCCTCAACCTTGTTTGAAATAAAGTGCCCCTGCAAATGATCCGCTATGTGGCTACAGGACTGCTCCTATCTTTCTCGCTTTAATCCTCCTCTTACCTTATTTTCCTCCTTTTTATTCCTGTACACAGTCGGATGTTTTATGGAGCAGAGACAGGACAGCATTTTGGGTGTTAGCACTTCGCTTATTACCAGAATCGACTTGTGACTGCGACTTTGCATGTGGTCGTACATAGTTTCTCCGTCCTAAATTTCTGCGATTTCACTTATCTTCGCTTCGACGGCCTATCTTCCCCGCGATCCTTTCTATTTCTGTCGTTTATAGATGAGCGGCTCATGGAAATAGCAGTTTCTATAGCCGATGTCCGTGTTGTGGTATGAGTTTGCGGATTTATTTGCGTTTAACGTTCCAAAGCGACTCAGACTATGAGGGACGCCTTATTGAAGGGCTCCGGAAATTTAGACCACCTGTGGTTCTTTAAGGTGCACTGACATCGCACAGAGCACGGGCCTCCAGAATTCCGCCTCCATCGAAATTCGGCCGCCGCGGACTTGATCGAACCCGCGTCTTTTGGGTCAGCAGCCGACTGCCATAACCACTAAGCCACCGCGGCGTCCTGTGAGTTTGTTTTCATTTTGGGTTTACGAAAGCCATGAGTACTAACAATACTGCGCATGTGTGTGTTGTGTGTGATGTTCTGAAAAATACACTTTGAACTTATACAACAGTGAGCCCAAAAGCACAAAGACGTAAAGATAGAACGAAACACTATAACCGCTGGCTTTCAAATGACTTTAATCGCGATCGAAAACAATTCATATCTGCATGGCCAGCTCTAATCATATAGGGACGAAAAAGAAAAGGTGTTCGAAAACGCATTCAAACGTACAATAAAAGCTAGCTGTGCACACTGAAATAAACTTATGCCAAGAAATTCAGGAATTCTGTCAGGAAATTTCTGTCAGAAATAATGTGGGTTTGCTTATACAATTGTTCGGGTTTTTAGTGATATGATGCGCTTCAATCTCCCGCGTTGTCTTATGCAAGTGTTTGCACAGCACTCTTCCGCGCTGAGAATTGGAGAGCGCCCCTCGCACGCGAGACAGTGGGCTGCAATGCGTGAATCTGGGTTTTGGTTTTCTTCATTTTTTACACGCTCGCGACAACGTGTGTAAAAGTAGCGACCTGCTTGCTCTATGTACTGGGCTCTCCCTGATAAATCTGCCTGATATACAACACCGTCAAGCTCAGAGACGCCAATCTGCGTATCAAGAACGCCTCAACAAAATTGGACAGAAAATTTTGTGATGAACATAGTAACGCCAATGGCTTTACTGTACGATTTGTAATTTACGTTCCCGCACGTGTGTGAACGCTCTAAAGACTAACGGCCCTCAGGAGACTCAAGGAAATAATAAAAACACCCAAAGAGAATTTCGGCGCGACATATCGCCGAAGAGGTGACGGTCAGCCAAGCCTGTGATGAATTCTGCAGGTTCAGATCGAAGAGGCTTTCGGGTGCAGTGCCCCCGTTCGCCCGCCCAGACACGCTATTAGGAGGCATAGGTACGCAGAAGAGCGTTGCGAAAATTTATTCGACGTGTCAAAGCCGAGCGTGTCGGAGCCGTGCGTGGGTTGCAGACTGGCGGCGCCCTCTGATAAAATTTGGTGGCAAGACAGCACTGCGCAGGGCTATGGGCAGCACCCTTTGGGTGTAACAAGTTTCAGCCGTGTGAGGCTGCCGTAAGGCCACGATGTTGCAAGCACGAGGACCGCTCCGGTTTGGCTTTTGTTAAAAAGATAAAAAAGATAGTAAATTCAGCACCGGCCGTTACAAAGTGGTTTATGTTGCGCAGCGCTCCTGCGCGAAGTTAGAAAGGAAATAAAGGTAATTGCTCAACTAGACTTTGAGGACCTGCAAGAAAGCACTGAAAACGCCTGCATAATTGCAAACGCGTCACAACGGTACAGTCAAAGGCTGCAAAAAAGGGAAAAAAGGCACATGTAGCTACTGCAGCCGAGAGCTCAAAGTCATTTTTTATGTGTTCACGCACAGAAAAAAAGTAAACGTAGCCTTGGTCTACAGGTGATAAATTCGTTTTTAGAACGCAGCTGTGGTATAATTCTGTGGTTCACGATATTGCTATTTTAGTGTTTGCAATACGTGAGTTTTCCATCGCTCCTTGTCGTCTTCCTTTCATGGCATGCTCACGGTCACGTCATAGCTCGGGGATCACATGGGTAGTTGGGCGTGCTCTGTGCCAGAAAGGTCCAGGAAGTCAGGACGTAAGCACACCATAGGCACGCATGATGCTTTTATACCGTTCCACATATATTCCCTTTACGTCTGCTATGTCCCTTCTCATTGGTAGTAGTGCCATCTGGTGGATAGAGGGAAGTCCCCGTATCGGCGCTTATGGTGTGCAGAGTTTACGAACTGCCTCTTCGGGAGAAGGCGCTGAATACTAAGATTGGGGAGAGCGGCCCTTCGTTGTAGCGCATGAAATCTCGTGGCTGTGTTGCCCGTCTTTTCCGCCATATTATTTTCGCCTTCAGTTGAAAACCATTTCTCTAGCTAAAAAAATGTAACTGGGAGCTCACTTGTGAAATGAGCGTTAACGTGAGAGATTAGGTGACTACCGGGGCTCATATATCAATGGCACATACCGTCACTGGCAGAGAGGAACCGTCTGAGCGCACTGCGCTTAGATATTGTTGGAGGGTCTGTATTTCATCAAAAATCACAAAAGAAGAATTTGCTGCAGTGGTCAAATAAATTTCGCGCAAAGCGTAATTATAATGGCAATTTTTTTAGGGGTGTGCGAATATCAAATTCTTCGAATACGAATCGAATACGAATACTTGGCTCCGAATATCGAATCGAATAACGAATAATCAAGGATAACGCATTTACCCACTACAAAACCTTTTTTTGAGCACAAAAGGTGTGTGTGGCTGCACAAAAAGTATCAAAGTCTCGAACATTGTTTTTAGAAGAGTGGAAATATCATAGAAGATGGCTGGTACACGGAATTTATCAAGGCTAGCTTGCCATAAGCACAAAAACGCGTTTCTGGGATAAAGATAAAGGGTTGTCGTGAAGGAAAACCGGCTGCTCAACATGGTCAGGCAGAAGTAGTTCCCTTCTAGCTAAAACGACTTCTCCAGCCACAGAAAATGCCCTCTCAATTGGCACCCAACTGGCTCGTATTGCGAGGTATTTTGTGCACAGCTCTGACTATACCAGCTTCGCAGGTATAGCCACAAAGAAGCTCACCAGCGCAGTCAGCTACGGCATGGCCCTTGGAGGAAGGAATGCGCATTGCTCTGGGCGCCGCCTTGTTGTTATGTCTCTGTCAATAGAGCTTGCGGACCGAAATGAACGCCGGTGCTCACAATGAATATTCGGCTTGATACGAATATTCGTGTCGGGTCGAATATTCGAGACAACATGAATACTCAGATTTTGAATCGAATTCGAATACTAAAAATGTAATATTCGAATTATATTCGAAAATTTCGAATATCCGCACACCCCTACAATTTTTTGTTGCCCAGACGTATCTTCAAGTAGGAGAGTACACCGCGTAGCTTGTTCTGCTGTGCAAGTACAATAAATAAGAAAAGCGCCTCACAACGCAGATTAGGAGTAATGAACTGATCAGGTTGAACCTATGCACACAGGTGCGCAGCTACCATAGTCCTTTATGAAGTCGGCAAGAAAATTCCAATAAGAAAGGGTGTCAGGTAGGGAGATGCGATCTCACCATTGCAATCCACCGCCTGTTTCAAGGAGGCATTTCGAGGCCGGAACTGAGAACAGCAGAGGTAAGAGTTAATGAAGAATACCTAAGTAATCTGCAATTCGCTGATGACATCGCCTTGCTAAGTCACAACGGACATTAACCTGCAAAACATGGTTATTGAGTCCGACAGGCGCAGAACAGAATGGTGGGTCGAAAAATTAACCTGCATAAAACCAAATAAATGTTCAACACTAATAGCAAAGGAACAGCAGTTAACAATTGGTAGCGAGGTGCTGGAAGAGGTAAGAGAATACGTCTACTTAGGGCAGGTAATGACCGATGATGCGGATCATGACAGGGAATTGACTAGAAGAATAATAAAGAGGTGGAGCGCACATGACAGCTTCTCTGGGATCGTCAATGGCAGTTTACCAATGCCCGTCGAGAGAAAAGTATATAAGAGTTGTATCTTGCCGGTACTCACCTGTGAGGCAGAAACGTGGAGGCTAACGACAAGGTTCCAGCCTAAGGACAACGTAGTGAGCTATGGAAAGGAAAATAATTGGTGTAACGTCAACAGACCGCAAGCAGGTGTAGTGGGTGAGGGAACAATCGCTGGTTAGGGATATCCTTGCGGAAGTCAAGAGTAAGAAATGGGCTTCGTGCCGAAAAGGTGCCGCCTGAAAGGTGCAAACAGGCAAACTTTGCCCTACTTTCGAAGTCTGTGTGGCGCAAGACTCATTTCAGGAGCACTTCGGTCTTGTCGCAGGAGTTTATTGCCGTTACAGGCTAAGTCCTGCGAGCACACGAAAACAGCCGCCTCTGTCGTGCGTACATTTTACGGCTTCGATCAGAACGGCGCTGTGTCTACTTAGGAGATCTGGCGAGGTTGCTTAGGTGGACTTTTCCGCCCCATATACGAAAAAGTGACAGACCTGTAGAAGCACGTGAGGCCAGTTCTAAGTGCATGCTGAGTCGTAGCCTGGGACAAGTTATATCATGCCTCTAGTAAACAGAAATGAGCAGGGTAGTTTTATGAGGAAATTCATAAATAACCTCAAAAGATGCAGGAAAGAGCGGCGTGTCCGACTGAGCGTGAAGAAATGCCGAAGCTAGCCGAGCCCACTCGTCGTAAACCGTAGCGACGATCACCGTGTGGCAAGCAGTTGCCGTAAAACGTTGCTTCCGTGTCTGCCTTCGTGGGAAGGCGTTCATATAGGTCCTGAAAAGAAACACAGGTGTTGCGTTCCTAGGTTTGCCCATTAGGCACAGTTGGCGTCTTCATGTCAGCTGGGGCATCTGATGCCAAATATCTAAGATATTTCTATGACCTCCTGCAATATTGTTTGAAAACAGTTGTAAGTTTTCCCTGATTCGTTGAGTGTACTTTCCGGATATATTTTTAGGCCACTCTGTTGAACACATTGTTCCTCTGCATACTGAAGGAGCACGCACGGAACTTCCTTTGCGTAATGAAGAAGCACGCACGAAGCCTAGCCGCATAAAGGCCTTTCACATATTATGGCATATCTTGCGCACACAAAATACTTGAATAACACCAAAATACTTGAATAAACACTTGTTATAGGAATCCTATTGTAGCTTTACTCTTGATGTCTCAGAGTTAAGCTTAGCGAGTTTACGGCTGTATAACCACGCACGAATACTCTGAAGGTATGTGTCAATTGCAACTATAAAACGGTACTTCATTTGAAAGATACTAATTTCCTGTGAGTGAGTAGTATTAACAAAATTTTCTCTTAAGAGTTGTGTGCGATCAAAAAACATCCGAAATTTAATGTGCGAAAATTTCTAACCTATGTGAATGATTTTACGCAGTATACCTTTAGACAGTACGCATACGCCATGACAGACCGAGTAGTCTTCTTGAGTGTAGAGACTAATAAAGCATGCCTCACCTAGGTCGAACGAAGAGTGGCAGAAACGCTTCGGCTGTGATAGCAAATAATTTTAAATGATGTCAACCGAGAAATTAAACATTGGAGATGTTACAACCTTTTATCAAGATAGCCATCGCCTTTACCCTCGGCCATGTAAAGGCCTCAAGAAGGCGAATAAGCGGCTCTTTCTCCGCCTTCTCACCAATACATTGCTGTGACCGGCAGCATTAAAACATTCTGACCCCTCCTTTAATGGCAGCAGCCCGCAGTGTAGAGCGGTGTCTTCGTACACCTATCACATGGTGTGAGCCAGCCCCTCCAACCGGGCTATTCTCCCCATCCCCAACCCAACCCGGGAGGACTGAGGCGACCCTGCTCGGCTGATACGACTTACAGGCCCAACAAGCCCTATTCAGGCGCGCCGGGCGGTGGCCATCGCCACTGGGGTCCCATACTAGGGACCTCCACCTAGTTCTTGTAAGGATCGGTCCCATACGGGCTGATCCAAACATACCTCCTGTCCCTTTATAATAAATGTTTTCACCACCACCGCCACCCCCACGGGTATTTTTATTGACATGTGCATAATCTTTCCGTGAGATCTGTCAGGGGAGAGTTCGTGTGTCAATCTCGAGGAAACCAATATTCGGTGGCGACTACTGTACTACACTACAGGGTGAGCCTGTGCCCGAGAATGGTATGAGTGGGCAACGTTTTCCGTCCTTGAATGCTATTGTCGCAGTGTAGGCAATGCCAAAGCCGGTCCTTTTTCTGCTTCTGCGCTGTGGGGAAGGTCGACAGTGAAAGATTACCTCCGCCGAAATAGCAGCAAGCAAAGAATTTCTCGGCTATTTGGAGATTTCCAGTTATTAGGAAGCTGGGACACGCAAGGGCAAGACTAATGTTGAGTAATATTCCTGCAGTAAAACGTGATGGTTTACGGCTCTGTCCGATTTTGTGAGCGAAGGCAGGCGCAGGGAAATTGACTGGCACTTATGTGTTCATGGCACCTAAGACCAGTAAAATGTAGCAAGAAAGCCTGCCGTATAAAAAAACGGGTTCTTCGTGGAAATTTACATTTCTGTCAAGACGCCTGACGTCAAGAGTGCACATTTTTTCTCTCTGTTTTGCAGCCTTTCAGAGTTTTAGAGTCAGCTGTAATGCTGTTAGTTTGAAGAATTTACCTGTCGGATATTTTCGAGTGTAATATTTCCATGGAAACAACTTTCTCCAGGCCAAAGCCCCCCACAGGACGAAAATTGCCCTTCAGAGTAAAGGCACTTATCAACGAAAGCTATTTCGCTTCCCTGTAGAGCAACAGACGGTTTTTCACACACGTGGCCGAGTCTTAGCGATAAAATATGCCTGTAAAATTTCCCTGCCTATCAGGTTACTACTCTCGTATGCTATCGACGTCTTACACAATTCCGACAGGCCTTCAATTGTTAGTCAGCGCTCGTGTCGTCTCCTCTCTCGTTGGTCCTTTGTCTGTTTAGCGCTGGTCTTCAAGTCGTACTTTACGTTCGCACCGTAGTGATTTGTCACTAACATTCTTTTTCGTTTGTTCTTTCCTCTTTTAGGCGCGCAAGTGAGACGGCTTCTATATACGCAGTTACGCCAGATATGTGCCGAAAAAGTCTTCTTCACCTATTGTTCTTACAATAGGCTAAAAGTGGTTAGGGCTCTTTCGGTTGCAAATTCGCAAAGAGCCAAGCACGAAAGGCTGTTGTTTTAATCAGGGCACTGTCGTGGCAGGTGGGGGCTGAAAGATTAGAGAAGACAGGAATGGAACTGCCCGTAAATTGAGGAGATAGTACAGCCCACTTCACGAGTCGGCATTTCCATTAGAAGAGATTTTTTTTGTCGCTCATCTTAACATGCACTCTTAAAAAGCGTGTGGATATGAGAATACTGAGTCTTGCTCCTTACTGGCTTCGATAGAATTCGGAGGTCGCGAGGATTTTAGGTGAAACTTTCCGAACTCGGTTTAAATTTAAATCCAATTCCAGCTTTGTCAGGTTAGAATTGTATAGTCTGATGGCACGTGGGCGGGACTGCTTACCCTTGTACATAAAATGGCGAAAAGGAACAGAAAAGGAACATCCTTTGTCTGTGTTCAAAGGCAGTCGATACGTCACATACATGCTATTCCAGGCGCCTCTGAAAGTTCGCCGGTAAAATCAGAAATCTTGTTATAGAAAGCAAGCAATCAACACTTTCAAGACAGTCGCATAAAGTGAATTTCATGTTATTCAAAGATCGAAAGTGTAGAAAACTGTTCTAATCAATAGAAGAAAAACAACGTGGAGCACGAGACACTGAGAAAAAATACAGAAGACAAGCGTTGACTGGCAATTGAAGCTATTTAAAAAAAAAAGCGCAAGAGGAATGCTTGCAAGAGAACCACCATCGCTGCTACACGCCCACGACATCAGTCGGCTCGCGTTTACGACCCGTGGCTGTTCAAGCCTCAATCCAGCAAAGATGCTGGCTGCGATGAAGGCCACAGCTCGGAGCCTGCGATTGGAATCTACACGCAAAGCCGCCGTGGTATTAAGCGAGACAGCTGTGGTATTTTGCACACAGATTTGCTAATTGGCTGAACTGTACAGCTTAGGGCATACTCATTAGAACAAAAGTACAGGAAGGGCCTTTCCACTTGTCTTGTCCCTGTCTGCCTTTAGTTGGACTTAGGAATTTCTTCTCTGCTGAAAGGCTCTTTTCTTAAAACCTAGCCTCCTCTAGCAACGTGGCGAGCGCTGCTTCGACGGTATACTACAGGAGCTGTTCCCAAACTGCCCCATGTCATCCAATGGATATAAAGGTGATTGCTTTAAAATGGCTTCATTTTGTTTTACAAAGATATAGCTCCCATTTGCAATGATGTATGTGGGTCTTGTTGAGTCATGTCTGCTAGGCTTAAAATATGCTAACAGATATGACCGGACAGCTAAAACCATTTGCGCCGCAGTCATTTGAGGCACACATGCCTTAAAAGAGTTCGCCTGATTGCTGGGAGAAACAGAGAAACAGCGAATGGTTACGGTAAAGGCATAAATACCCAGAAACAAACTTCGGCGTACTTTCTATATAAAACCAGCATGGCCCCAGGCAGGCATAGGTACAGGTATTTTTACCCCGCGTAGTGCTAAGAGTTCTATATTTGTTTCATTTCGCTCTCTGTGCAAGAAATTCTCAGAAAACCATAACGATAAATTTCTTCAAAAGGTCAAACTCTACATACTTTACAGTAAAACAAACTATTCTAGCCAAAAATTTTGGTCAGAAGTAACGTTTCAACGGGGCGTGTTTCCGATTTCAAGAATTTGAGGAGGCAGTTATGATGCGCCTTAAGTGTGTGACGCGATAACGCTAATTCGTACCTTCAGTGGGGTGATTTCAGCGTTGCGCATCACTTTTCCTATGTTCTGCTTACTTCTACTCGACGTCTTCCGTTGACATTCATTCAGCAGAAACGCTGAGAGCTTTGCACAGCAGAGCGGGTTTAGTGATAATTCGTTGCAACGTATCAGATTGCTCAAAGCACGAACCTCCTCGGAGCATAGACGCCAGACCAGCGCTGATTATCGCGTGTTTTCTGTTCAATTTCTTTTCACCCTAGTTTTGTCTCATGATCTATAAACACTGATCAAACAGCATTTTCGTGCGCCCTCGTGAATGTCAGCGAATGTAAAAAATATGTTAAACTGGGCGAATTGGAGCAGTTGCATTTCTCGAAACACAGCGCGAGAAAACGAGGACCCAGAAGAAGGCAGAGACGGTACGAGCGCTCTTATCGTGTCTCTGCCTTCTTCTGTGTCCTCGTTTTTTTCGCACACGTTTAGAAAAATTCCAATGTACAAATTTTCGTTAGAGTGCAGCTAACGAAATATTTACTTTTCAAATATTTTTTTCCGTAATGATTCTTTTGCACAAAGACGCGCCTGTTTTTCTGCCGCATAAAGGCATAGTTGTTTTCTTTAGCTTTCTCGTTGGAGCGGATTGAGGTATTACAAAAAATCTTAGTGCCTGCCGAGCAAGCATCGAGCACGAGATCAATTCCTATAACGTTGGTCTAGGTGGTAGAAAGATTCGCGTTGATGCGTTAAAGTTTTGTCACCCTGGGTGTCGACGTACTTGGCGCACAAGAAATGCGGAGAATGCCTTCAAGAGAAACGCTGATATGACAGCCAGGGCGCCAACCCGAAAATGTTGTGACGTGGCAGGACTGCTACGTCACATTGTTCGCCTTCCGACCGCCTTGTTTCAATTTCGAGCCAGATGTCCGATGAAAATAAAATAAACATAAACCAATTCATCCCTGAATTCCATCGCCTTCTTCTGTGGCCGCATTCTACCGGCGACCTGGACCAGCCTCCGGGGTTTCCTATAATATTGCTTTCGGGGCTTACGGATTGAAACGATGTGTCTGCGATTCGAACAAGGTTGAATATGAACGCCCCGAATATGCTGGCTTCCATTCCGGCAAGGGCAGGGATCTTGCCTTATGGCCGGCTCCTTTTAATGGCAGTCAGTCGATACAAATCTTAACCAATAGGCAGCGAGGTCTTCAAATAAATGTCTAATTCGTGAGACTAGAGGAAGTAGATTTAAGCAGCAGCAGCAAAGAAGTCCATCGTGGAATTATTTTAGTGGCGCTCATTGCCGTAAGATTAAAAAGGCCGGCAATGTTCAACATAACATTAGGTTAACACGGTTTTTCATCACGCGTGTGCTATGCGTTAAAAGAAATGTTGAGCCAAATTACAGAAACATGGTTTTTCCACATTTAGTCGCCTCTAGGGTAAAAAATGCCTCGAGATTTGTCCATTCAACGTCATCAGTTCGTCTGAAGCATACTGATTCTCTTGAACTCGGCTGCGCACTCCTCTATTTTAGGCTCCGCACAAATCAACTATACCTTACGAGGCTAGGTATCTTTTTTAATATTTCTTATCCTTCATTTCTCTTCATACAAATATTTTTGTTCCTTTCTGTAGTTACTTCTTCGCTTCCTGCTCTATCTCTTCGCATATAACTTCCCAGACACAGACACTGTTTATTATTTTTTTGTAACCACAGGACTGAATGGCGTCCTTTAACCTAGTCGGAAAAACGTTCCTCATATGTGGATGAGTATCGCGGTTTGCTAACGACTTCACTAGTGGTCCGAGAACCGGCCCGAACAATTTTCCATTCAGAGCATTTGCCTTTCTTCTGTAAAAGACGCTACGTAATACGGTGGACACATGTCACAACCCTGTAGACAAATAAAAATATCTCATTGCCGTCATCTCTGCACAGGGTCATCATAGTGGGGTGTTTGAATTACCAGCGTGAGGCCAGGAGGTTGGGACGCCGCGACGCTCTCCAACAATCCCGATTTTGTGCGCATGCCGTCGTTGCCGAATTCTACGCTGAACGCCATTGTTTACGCTATCGCGTTAGAATATGCAAATTAGGCTCAGAAGACGAGAGGCGCACAGCCATTTAAGCGACCACTTGTTTACATTTTCCCGCCCTCACTGCAAACTTTCAGCACTTTTAAAGCAAGAAATAGACTGTACACCTGCTTTCGGTGTGGGCAAACAAGCACAGACTGCACTTTTACTTTTTTCGCAAGAAAGCGAAGTATTTATGAAACGATATACCTCGTGTCAATATGGACACAACCCTTCGGCAGAGCGATTGGGCTTAAAGTTGCTAACGGTTGGACTCGTTTTCTGCTGCAGTTCAAGAAGTAGAATCTTGAAGCGCAATGAAATGCTGATGCCGCACTACCACCAATAGAATCTCGACGCTACACTCGAGGAAATTTTAGGGAGATAAAATTTTCTTTTACGTGGTAATAGTAAGCGCACCCACGGTTTTTCACTCCCGTGATGTGGTTGGATGATGGGTAACATCCGTGAGAAAAATTCCTCCCATGTAGGACAGCAAGAGCTGTGTATGCAAGTGAAAAATTTTGCTCTGTTTCTCCTGTGCATAACTTCGCGCTTCATGTTAGCGTGACCGCCATCCGTTAATACAGAGAGCATGTTCCGTACTTCAGTCCCTGTCCTCATTGCACCGTCTGGTTGGCGAGCGTGCGAACTAGCGATTAGTCTTCCTCGCGAGAAAGGTGCAGGTGTGCGGAATATTTCGGGAGACTGCCCATAGCGGCAAATGTACGCGGGCATACTTACTGGTCCATTTGCATTGTCGCCTCAAGCTTCCGTGCATATACCTCAGAGGATAAACAAACTATCATTAGAGATTTTGAAGCACACATAAGGTTGAACGGAAAGCTGAAAGAGCAACCAATACACATACTAAGTCCATACGCGAGCACAAACACCACAAGTGCGCCACTCATGTGCCAGATTCGTTGACGGCAGGTGCACCTCTCACTTTTAAGGCACAGGCCACCAGATGCCTGGTGCAAAAGGAGCCATTTATATTACCTCATTATCCGCTGGCGGACGCATAATGCCGTACACACATTTCGCGCACGCCTGGTAATCAGACGCTGCGCTTAATGTTAGATTCCAGTCGTGTCGCTTGCAAATAAATGTGTGCGCGCATTGCATAATGAGTTCATCCAAGCACACAAGCACGCCGTTCACGAACCGATGCTAATCGGTGGTGGCTTGTGGAAGTTACGAAGAGAGGACAGTTCCCTGCGATTAGTATACACTGAGCATCAGGAAAGATCAGGGTAGTGCTCGCACGGCCTTGGGGTGTGTGGTGTTCGTGCTGCGACACATGCATAAATTAGTAAGCTGTATGTTAATCCTTAACTTCGTGTTCCAGCTAGGTTCCCGGATTTAGTAGCAAAACGAAAGAACTGCGTAATTTTTCGCGCAACTTTGCAGCCCAGACGCATATTGTGTACACAAAATGCTTTATGCACAGAAGCCCGTTCGACCTGCAAAGAAAAAGAGTGAGACTGTGTTCATTCGTGTTATCACGCCATGAATGCTGTGACATGCAGAACCAGATGTCTATGGTGTCTGGCGTGCAAGCTGCAAGATTAGCTTCCTTTGCCTCGAGCCTCTCACGCCAGGCCGGAGATCTAACCAATGCTCCCTTCCTCGTTATGTTCTTCTTCGCCTCAGGTCAGCGGACCATTAACTTCTATTCTTTCCCTTTTTTTTTAAAATAACATCCGTGTTCACTGCTTTCACTTAACTTAAAGATTAGGCCTCGAAATCACGCAAAGCGTTAATATTTGCCCTTTCTATACATTAAAAAAGTGTTTACGTCAGCAAATAAGAAATATCATGCTCTTTGATATTTCCTAACTTGATGGTTAGGCGCATTTCACTTACACTGAAAATTTATTTCCTAGCTTGGTTGCCGAAGCGTTGATCATCGGAATATAAAATACGAGTAGAATCATTCGCTTCATCGGGTTTCCAGCTAGCCTGAAGTGCACTAATATGGGGCGACGTGGTTAATTAGAAACAGCCTTGTAGTCAATGAGCCCCGCTGTGCGCACCATGGGAGCATGGGTTCAGCCTCAATTTCTTTGCAACTCGGCTCCGCTATCTGGCTCTGACGCAGAAACGTTGCCGCTCGCGCAAGAAAGTTAGACTTGCGCGCCTGTACCTGACCCATACGGTGCTCGTTGAGGTTGAAGTGGGCCTTCAAAACGAGTGCGCCTTTTGTGGTAAGGCGATCAAGGGGATGCTGGTGTTGACTGCAGTCATATTAGCGAGGAAAAGCCATTGCCCGCAAAGCCATTGCCGTCAATTTTGAAGACAGCGATGCGGGAAATCTTTAACTTTTTTTGGCTTCCCTGTCACTACTTCAGAGTGCAGTACAACTTCCAACTCATTGGTCATCAAATCTGCGGCTGCCGCCGGTGAGATAGCACCGGCCAGTGGCAAACGAGGTCTGCACACGAAAGCCCTAATTTACAGCTTAGTAACTGCGGCGCTCTATCGACGCTAGCAGCGTAGGCGTTATATTAGCATCGAACAAGTGCGGGTAAGAATGCGATGAGACAAAAGAAATAAAAGACAGAGATGCTTCAACCTTCTCTCTCTTGGTTGCTGTCTTCCCATGGGAAAAGGTTGAGAGGAACGTAGAGTGAGCCAACAAGAGGAAATAGCATTATGTCGAAATCCCTACGCGCTGAGCGAATATAGCGATTTCCTTAATCAACGCTGTTTATTTTCTGGGATGCCGCCCATTAGTGGTGTGTCGTCTGGTGCAATTAGTCGGTTGATTATGCCGAACTTCCCCCGTTCAGAATGGAGATAAAAGCACAGCGTTGCGCAGATAGTTCGCTGGCAAGAAGAATGAAGAAAGTGCAACCGCAGATGTCAATACAATAAAATGAAAAAGAAATGGCTGAGGTTTAACTCATCTGAATCTAGTCAGACAAAACGAAAGCTCCGTTCGCCATTGTCTGCATCTCGACCGCACATATGGCAGAACGCAAAGACTCTGACGGCGACAAACACTGTTATGTGGCCGATGTGGTAGTTAGCATTATCTGTATCTCGGCCACACACATGGTAGACAGCAAAGAATGCAAGATTCTTTCAGGCGTTCTGACCACGCAGCCTGCCGCGCGCTCAGC
The DNA here is from genome assembly GCF_055824585.1 of Amblyomma mixtum. Taxonomy (NCBI): domain Eukaryota; kingdom Metazoa; phylum Arthropoda; class Arachnida; order Ixodida; family Ixodidae; genus Amblyomma; species Amblyomma mixtum. The sequence goes on from NC_143012.1 coordinate 50,719,317, forward strand.
AATACCGAAAGTGAGTGTGAGCAGCGGCTTCATCTTCTTATTAAGCTAGTGGCGAGTTACGTGGCCGGGCTAAGTCACTCAGGAGATGAGGTGCGAAGGATCATCAACGAATTAGAAAGACAGAGCTGAATGGTAGATCTCAATATTAACATGCAGAAAACTAAAGTAATATTCAACAGTCTGTAAAAAAAAAACAGCAGTTTACAGTGACGTAAAATTGCTGCTTGATCGCTCGCACGACGCGTGTGAGAGCAGAAAGCGTAAGTGCTTTAAACGCATCGATCCATTCTGCCGAGCAGTGTGAAAGCGGCTTACAGAAGCAGAGTGCATTAAGGATAAGTTAGGTCATTGTGACAGACGCAGGGTGTCGCCGAACGTATTTGGGTGAAGGCTTTAAAAAAACAGGGTCGTTCTAGGGGATAAATTCCATGCATTGAGCGCCAAGCGGCTGTCCTGTGCAAATTCGACGGGGTCCACAGTCCGGCCGTCAGCCGTCTCACAGGCAGGGGATCACATGCATCGATACTTTCTGCACAGTTATTTTCGTATATATAAGCGAATAAATCAACAGCTGATGCAAGAGAAGATATTATTTCGTAAAACTAAAGCGAACTTGTGTTTCATGCCGGGCAAACGAGCAGTAGCTGTATGTAAATAGCTAAGTAAAGAAAAATATCTTCGAGGTGCAGCTTGGTGCAGTAGCGGTCATCGTTGCCTCCCTGGAAGCAATATCACACACCTGCTATAAATAACGATCACTGCATTATATTATTTAAGTATTTATTAACGTAATACATATGCCATTTGTTGAAGAAACGCTAGCCGAAGTTAGCAGCGGAGATTGATTTTGGCAACCAGGAAAATCGAGTCGATATGCGGTGCGGTTGTTGTTGGGGCGAACAGAAAGACGGCGCCTTTTGGTCGCGATAACTGAGAAACTGATATCCCGGTTTCAGGCTGTCTCGACGCTTCCTCTGAGCGGCTACTGCAATGTAGCAGATACAATTCGAATATTTTGTTTTGTCCAGCTGACGAGGCGTAAGTACTGGCAAAAAAGCAATCCATGCGGTAGTCGGCAACGACGTCTATGACACGACCGCTCACCACTAGTTGGAGCAACAACAAACTGCATGGAATCCGAGAAGACCAGCTACTACTGAGCCAACGTTACCACCGACGCTGCAGCCGCTTCTATTTCATGTCCTGCAGCACACGAATCGAAAACTGAGCGAGTTGGTGCTTACTGAAGAAGTAATAAAGCACCGCAGCGACGACGGACAAGACAGAAGAAAGAGGGAGGACAAGACAGATGTAAGAACCTAGCAGCCCGGCGCTGCCACTCACCCCTAAGAACACTACCGGTAAAATAGGCTTGGTAGTTTTACTGACGCCTTGCACTGACAAATTCAATTCATTGTGTTCATAACCCATTCAAATGAAAAACACACACAATATCCTTGTGTACCTGTGGAAGAGCAGTCACTCTGAAAACTTTTCGTTACTTCATTCTCTTGCCCTGAAGTTAAGATTGTAAAGGCAAACCGTACTAAGTGCCGGAATGATGAGGCTGACTAATATCTGCCAAGTTTTAATGAAGCGTCTATATAGCTCCGCGCAGCGGTATGAAGTAGCTGAGGGACTCAGACAGGTAGAGACTATCTTTGTGTTCGCACAGCGGCACGATTTCGTTTAACGTTCTAACCTATGCAGAGAAAACAAAATAAGGAAAAAATGCTAAAAGATGAAGGCCGAAGACTGAAGGACCATTTCTTTGTGCGGAGTTCGGTGCAAAAAAGTCCTGGATGATTTGGAATACATGAAGCGACCATAGGCTAGACCGCCACAGCCAAGATAGCCATAGCATCGCCTTGCTATAGCCAATGCACACCTTCTTTTAAGCAAGGAGCGCTGTCTCAGAGAATAAAGGCAAGGTGAAAAGGCAAAAGACAATCTGGAGATATTACATCATCGCTATTGGCTACTTCACCTGTCAGGCTGGTTTTCCCCAAGGATGAACTCGTCTTCCGCTGGAAGGCGACACTGATATAGCCGTGACTGTTTAACAATTATTTCGGCTTTTTTGTTGAACTTCCCAATTGACGATAAACAATTAGATCGGTGCAGCGCCTGTTCCGCGGAAAGGCGCTGTGCTGGAGGAAACATGCAATGGTTCCTTCTTAGAAGTGACCAAACAAAGGATATAAAATTAGCTAACGTCCCTTCGCGCTCTATGAGACACGAATGTTGAATTGGGGTGACAAGTGAAGTATTCTTGATAGTGTTCAGGACGAATTCTCCTTTCTAAGGCATACTACAGGCACAATTTACTGCAACAAACCTCTTCCGTAAAGCCGGCGAACGCATACTCGAAAGACCCTTGGCTGCTTGAGCAGATGCACGTTCTTATTTCCCGCCTCAGTTTAAAGCTGCCATAAGGCACGATTTCCTAACTTGTTTCGATTTTATTTTGTGCAGAGATACAGCCTTTGGCTCTCTGCAAACCGGAGAGCACGCTGATGCACTTTCTCATAAACTTAGGCGGAATGCAGAACCCATATTTCTTATGAAAATTGTATTTCTGCCCTTAATGTTGCGTGTGGTGTTCTTGAAAACATTTTTTAGATGTTATTAGCTACATAATGCATACCAAAATCTTATTTCTTTTGTACGCACTTTTTATATGCCAAACAGTCAGGATATATCAACAGATTGACATAGGAAAAAATCAGTATTTCGGCAACAGAGCCGTGCTTTCATGCTAAGCGCGATGAACTACTCGATTACGTAGGAAGTGCAACCTCTCTATCCGCACTCCAATACAAGCTGCTTCCCGTACATAGGCTTCAAATTCCCTGCACAATTTTACCGGTAATCTTCAATCTGAACGTTCCTCGCTACTTCAAACATTTCCCTCTCATCGCCGGCCTGCAGCTTTCTAGGATGTGCAGCGTCATCGCTGGGACTCGTTGGGGGGGAAGTAACGGTGCGTACGGCCGGAAGATTTTCTGGCTGAAAGCGCTGAACTGTCATCGGCAGGACTGAGCGCACCTATTTGAAGCCATAACATTAATTAAGGTTGTAGAAATCATGCATGCGTTAGGTTGCTCCTCATCGTGCGAACGGCGCGTGCACCGCTGCACCAATTTACAAATAACAACATAGTTCACGAAAAACAAGAGACATATAAATAGCGTCCACAGAAAAGGCGCGTTCCGAATCGGCTCTCTGGAACAAATATCTGGAGCACGTTCAAGAGTTGGACTCTGTAGGCTGAACACAGTGCGGTATACTAGCCTGGCTTTTGCGCGTGAACGGCCCAAACAAAGCTGTACTAAACTGCGCCGATACCGATTTTTTTTTTTTTTCAGAGATTCTCTCGCTCAGCAAGCTATTGACATTTTAAGGCGACAGCTTGATTCAGCTCGCATCGCAGAAAGTCTGGCGTCGAGATCGTCAGCGTCGTTGACTGTGAGAGAAAAATCCATCAAAAATGCTCAAAGAAGCCACCTACGAATGAAATGGCCACCTAAGTTGCGTAACATTGTAGCGGCATTAGAAGCTGCCTAACAGATTGTGAGCAAACATATCACCGTAGAAGGTGACCGTAAAATAATGATTGGTTGCTGGAGGTTTTTCCCCAAGAGCAACCTGGGCCGCACAAGCCCCACCCGTGCAGTGCCTGCTATCGCAAGGCAGAGGCGCATCGCTCAACCGCTGCGTTCCCGCAGGCGTGGGATAACTCTCATTGATCTATAAATCTCACAGGATGGCCAATTCTGCAAATATGGGCATTAGCCCGTTACGCTATCCTGTGATAATCTAAAGGTGGAATTTATGTGTCCCCTCCAATTCTTATCTTTCCTTCCATGATTTGTGTCTTCTTTTCTTCCCTTTTCTCCCTTTCCTGTTTTCACTCCCTCCCTGTTCCTTAATTTCTTTCCTTTCTTTCTCTTCTTCCCTTTTTGTTCCTTGCTGTATTCATTTCTTCGCTCCCCTCCTTTATTCTTTATTTATTTTCTGGGTAACCATGCGGTCACCAGGTTTATGTGAAAAATTTGGTTGGTTGGTTTGGCTTATTGGGTTTAACGTCCCAAAGCGACTGAGGCTATGAGAGACGCCGTAGTGGAGGGCTCCGGAAATTTCGACCATCTGGTGTTCTTTAACGTGCACGGACATCGCACAGTACACGGGCCTCTAGAATTTCTCCTCCAAAGAAATTGCAGCCGCCGCGGCCGGGATCGAACCCGCGTCTTTTGGGTCAGCAGCCGAGCACCATAACCACTGAGCCACCGCGGCGGCGTGAGAAATTTCTGATCGGCTATTTGGGCTCCTGTACAATGCTTGAACAAACATACCCCGTTAACTATTGTGTCTCGCCTGCTGCATCCGTTATCGACGGTCGCTGTCGTGGCATCGAGAGCACGTGTCGCACCTGAAGCCCTCCGCCCTTCATCAGTCCTCACTGCAAACTCGCAACCAGGGTGGCTGCTTGATCGCTTTCACCCGGGGAGGGGCGTCAGTTAATGCAAGCGTTGAGCGTCAACGCCAGTTTTATCTGTCTATACTCTTGACCTACCGTCTTTGTCGTAAAAGCCTGCTGCGGGCAGTGTATCAATCAACTTTATCAATCAACTTTATTCAGCATTTTTGTCCTGAAACAGAAAACAAATGCTAGGGTAGGAGCAAAAAGCCACAAACTCAGTAGCTTGACGACGCTCCCACCCCTAACTGACAAGGCCAACAGACTGTCACGTTATTACATATATATATACAGACACACATACACACACACACACAGACATATATATATATATATATATATATATATATATATATATATATATATATATATATATATACATGCAGGACTTACAACCAGTGAGAAAGAAAGTATGCAATGGAATGTGCAGTAAGACAGGTGCTATATCTGAAATCGTTTTGATGTGAGAAATGAACATGTATCTGTGTTAACTCGTCGCAGACTATTTATACATATTAAGATTACAATTCAACGCACAGAAAATGAAAGAAACATATCTAGCAGGAAAACAACAAAAAAAAAATCGCGTCAGCAGCTCCAAAGGGTCAAATATAATCGGGTGTACACAAGTTCACATAATAGAAGCAGGAAAATAGACGATGATAAAAAGATACAATACATCCGCAATACAAAAGCAGTTTGTGTCGGAAAAACATAATTAAACTCATATGTCTTCAAGAATAAGGTATTTCTGCCACTTGTATTTGCTAAGGTTATGTATATCTATATTTTTATTTTGTAGGAAATTCAAATATGTAGGCATGTGGTACTGCAGCATGTGCCGACCCTGATTAGTGCGGGAAGAAGGTATAGACCAGTGTTCTCTGTTTCTGAATATGTAGGGCACTTCTAAAGATCGATGTAAATTACATAAGTTGAGGAAAGCTTCGTTGTTAGTTTGAATACTGTGTTTGTACTTCATAACGAGGTTAAGTTTATGTATGTGGTGTATGGGGAGTACATTAAACGAAGCAAAAAGTTCTCTTGTATGGGCGTCATATGAGGCATTTGCTACATGACGAATTGCTTTCTTTTGTAATAGCATCAATTTGGTAAGGTTGGATTGAGTTGTGTCTGTCCATACAAGACTGCAGTAGTTAATATGGGGAGCGAAAATTGAATTATAAAAGATTAACTTAAGTTTAGTCGGAAGCATCGTTCTAAACTTACACAGTACGCCACAAGCTCTTGCCAGGTTTCCCGCCACGCGTTCCACGTGGGCATTCCAGTTTAGATGTTGATTGAACGTCACACCCAATGTTTTTATTTCTTTAACGACTTTTATTTGTTCGGAACCGAGTTTTATGTCGATATCCCGACTGATAACCTTCTGTACAGGAGTAAATAATATGGCTCTTGTTTTAGCAACGTTAATTTGTAAACTATTTATTTGAGTCCATTGAGAGAATTTTTCAAGTGTAACATTTGCGAAATCAGTGAGTTCTTCAATACTGGCTGACTGGAAAAAAATGCTTGTGTCGTCTGCATAAATGATGTAAGATGCAAGTGAGCTGGTGTTTACTATATCATTTATGTAAATATTAAATAAAACCGGTCCGAGTATACTGCCTTGCGGCACACCTGAAGTGACATTTAATAGGGAAGAGTGAGCTTTGTTAATCACGACGCATTGTTTACGGTGGTTTAAATATGACTTGAGAAGGTTACCAGAAACTCCTCGAAATCCATAATGCTCTAACTTTGTAGATAAAATTTTGTGGACAATTCTGTCGAATGCTTTCGAGAAATCGATCAGAATACCTAGGGTCATTTTGTTATTTTCAAACCCTCTAAGTATTAATTCCTTCTGCGTCAACAAAGCTAATTCAGTGGACATACCTCGACGGAACCCGAATTGCTGTGGAGATAAAAGCTTGTGCTTATCACAGAAACCGGTGATTCGCTTGCATATTATTTTTTCTAGACCTTTGGAAAAAACGGGTAACACTGAGATCGGTCGATAATTTGAAAAGTTATTTTGATCGCCTGATTTATATATCACTCCTACTCTTGCACACTGCATAATATCTGGAAAGGTACCAGTATGTAAACACGTATTGTAAATGTGACAAAGAGCTGGAGTCAGCAGGTCTAAGACGTATTTAACGGGTTTAATTTCAAGATCATCAATGTCCCGGGCTTTACTATTCTTTAAGGACATAAAGGTAGAGTAAATTTCTTCATCAGTAGTCGGTTCAAAAAAGGCAGATTTAGGATTGGGTGCACCTAAATATTTTTTAATTTCAGCGCTGTCTTGTATAAGTGTTCCCGAGGAAAGATTTGTAAAGTATTTGTTAAACTCGTCCACTAGGTCCTTCCCTTCTAGTGTTTTAGCATTTACTGTTAGTTGAAGTACTTGATTGTTACGTGTGCCAGTATTCAATAGTTTGTTAAGTTCGCGCCATAGAACATCAGTCTGACTAGTTGAATTGTTAAATAAGTTTTCAAAATATGCATTTTTTGTTTTACGCAAAGTGGTTGTGACAGAATTTCTGTATTTTTTGAAAGCTGAGAGGTCATCTAAGCTCCTTGTCTTCACGAACTTTGCGTATAGTTGTTCCTTTCTCTTAATCATTTTAAAGCACTAATCTGTCATCCAAGGCTTGCGTAACTTTTTAGATTTGTTTACAGTTTTCAGCCTAAAACATGTGTGATAGCATGACTTAAATAATGAGAGAAATATTTCATATGCTTGCTGAGCAGTTTTGCACGCAAAAACCGGACTCCAGTTTAAACTGCTTATTTCATTCCTAAACACCTCTAGGGTCCTGGAACTTATATCTCTGACAGTGTACGAATCGGAGTGGCTAATCTTTCTCTTAAGAAATGTATTACATTTGTAGATCATGTATATAGGAAAGTGATCACTTAGTCCCGTAATTATTCGGCCCGACTTAACACAGTTACTCATATTATTAGTCACAAATACATCTAAAAGGCTCTCTGAATGATCGGTGATTCGTGTTGGCTCTTTTATAACATTGCCACAAGATAAAGAAGTAAGCAAAATTTGAAATTCACGCGAGGCAGCAGTGTTACCCAACAGATTAATGTTACAGTCACCACCTATAATGATTTGCAGCTTATTTGTAATTGTGAAATTCAAGAGCGATTCTATAAACTTAAAAAAGCGGTTTATGTTCCCATTAGGTGGTCGGTAAATGACAGCAAACAACTTATTTTCACTTTGAGTCGTTATAACCTCGTAATCAGCATTAATTTCAGAAAAGTCTGGCTGTACAGCACATGCAAACTGTTTTGATACCAGCTGTAGTACACCGCCACCACGTCGGTGGGACCTATTCAGAAAAAAACTCTCGTATCCTGGGAGATTTAAAACATCAGCTGTAGAAGAATACCACGTTTCGGTAACCATAATAACTTGAAACTTGAAACGGAATTCGGCAAGAAACATAACCAGTTCGTCGTTTTTCTTTCGCGCACTTTGGGCGTTGCAATGCAGAACACTGATATAACTGTTGCCAGAAGGACAGGTAACATCGTTAGGAGCAGCCATAAAAAATAATCAGACAAGTACAAAAGAGCAGGCCGTAGGCACTCAGGGAGAGGCGGTTGCATTGGGAGAGGGGGTTGCGCTGCGCATCTTATCCAGGTCGGACTCACAATCAATTCGGATAACTCGGGACGTTTCCGTTTTCCGTGCGTAAACCCTGCCGTTCTTTACCCATGCGTAACGCCAGCCCACCTCCCGTTTCCTGCCAATTGTCATCCCAAGCAACTTTTTCATTTTTGGGCACAGATGCTCATTAACAAAGACAGACTGTTTCTCTGAGAAACCTAGTTCATCTGCACCGAACCGAATTCTCCGTGCTTTCTGAAGAATGGCATCGCGCTTAGCGTGGTTGTTGAATGCTACTACAATGTTGCTGTTTCTATTCGTGTTTTGCTGCGGCCTTTCTTCGACAGTATCGTCGTCGCCGTCTTTCTGGTCAGCGGCAGTGTTTCGCACAGGCACCCGGTGGCAGATTTCAACTACCTCATTGAGTATCAGGCACTGCAGAGAATTAGGAACAGGTATGGGGTGATGAAGAACAAACGCTCTCGATGATCTCAGTTCGCCCTACCATTTCTGCATTCGCTCCATTGCATTAAGTTGCATGAGTTCTTGGAGAGCATGGTGTTTTATAATTAGGATTAACACGGTGTAAGGAGATAGCGCCACCCAGCGGCGTTCGTGAGGAGAAGACAAAGCACGAGAAGCGCGTGCGGAGGGGAACGCGGGGCAGGTCGAAGAGGATTACGTGGCAGAGGAGAGAAGAGCGCGGTGGGCGACGGACGTGGACGAGTTCTGCTGGCTCCCCGAGTTCCGGGCTTGGGCCTTAGCCGCAGACGTCCGGGCCACCAGACCTGGACATCCATCGTCGAGAGCCTCAACCACCAGGCCCAGGCGCCACTCTTCTCCGTCCATCCGTCAGCTGCTCCACTCAGGCCGCCTCTGGCGCCTACGTGACCTTTTTCCCGGTAAGTGCCGCTGCCGGTACAAGGGACTCACGCACAACAATGCTGTTACTGCCTGTATCCCGTAATACCGAGCCAGGCTGGCCGAACACCTCGCCGTGCCCCACGGGCATAGCAGTTTCCACAGGGGTGGAAGGACAGACCATCTCCCCCAACTGGCCCTCTACGCGCGTTACCACTGCAGGGTTATCGGGACATGAATACCGAGGTGTCATGCAACATGCGGACGCCTGACGGTCTTCTGGTCTCTTAGCTCTGCATGACTGGGCATCGTGTCCTACCTTGCGACACCAGGTGCAATACAATTGCTTCGGCTTCGTCCGACAATCCGACGCCTTGTGCCCAGTCTTGTCACAAAGAAAACACCGAAGGCGAGACTGTGGACCTGAAATCTCGTCTTTGGCTTTACCTATCGTGTGCTCCCCCTTTTCTTTAAAGACCAACAAGTTATTTTGCCGTTGTGCTTCAAGAAAATGATCGGCAGCCTCCGCCAGCTTGGCAACTGTCTTGCCCTCCCGCTCACGTAAGAAAAGGGCTAAACGAGAATGACAGTTGTTCAGAAATTGTTCGCTCACGACCATCTCGCGAACCACCTCAAAAGTGCGGCCTTCTCCCCGCATCTCGACCCAACGGTCAAAGAAGCTAAACAACCTGGCAGCATATTGCGAGGCCGTTTCTCCATCCTGGGGCTTGCTCTGGCGAAACTTCTCTCGGTATCCTTCCGCGGTGAACCTAAACCTCTGAAGCAAGGCAAGCTTCACTTTGTCATAATCCACGGAATCCTCAGGCGAGAGCCGACCGAAGACCCTAAGTGCTTCGCCGCCAAGGCACAAGCTCAACGCCGTTGCCCACTTTTCTTTTGGCCAACCCTGCCCCGTGGCCACATGCTCAAACCTCTTTAAGTAGGCATCGAGGTCATCCCGCGCCTCATTGAACTGTGGTATGAGGCTGTGCGGGTTAATGGAGCTGGTCGATGAGACGCTACGCTCTCCACGGTCACTCGGAGGATTTGCGCCACCCTCCTTGAGCTTTATTTGTAGCTGCAAGTTCTGCGCCTCTAACTCCAAACGTTCCTTCGCAGCTTCACGCCCCGTCTCCAAATTCCGTGCCTCTAACTCCAAATTCCGTGCCTCTAACTCCAGCTTCTGCTTCGCAGCTTCACGCTCAGCGGCTCTCTCTTCCCGTGCCTTACGAAGCTCGTCCTCCACCCACGCTCGTAACTCCGCGCCGCACAAGCCCATGCGCTCGCCTAAAGTAACCAAATCTGAAGCGCTCATATTGTTCCTAAATTAACACAACAGGCAAATAAATAAAAACCGACCTTGTCCTGTCGTAGTGGACGCCAAATTTGTGAGGACTCTGTGAGATTGCAGGTCTTATTTTGAATAAACACAAAAGTACAAACAATAAACGAGGCGGCTTTTAACGGAAAGGAAACCAATTACAATATGAGCGAGAAGAAAGGAAAGGAACAAGAGAACAACGCAACAATACACGGGAAAAACACACGGGGGAACAGAACAAAGTGCTTATGATAAATGCAGGAAAAAGAGTCAAAGAGGAAAGTTCACACTACTTGTCTTATTCGAGCAACGAGCGGGGAGGACTGGCTGGGTGTCGGGCAGTCAAGGAGTCTCTTGGCGTTCCAACGTCGATGAAACGCTACCGCAGCGTCAGCGTTCGTGGGTTCCCGGCACGGTTCCCAGGTCTGGTATCCCGGAAAAAGGTCACGTAGGCGCCAGAGGCGGCCTGAGTGGAGCAGCTGACGGATGGACGGAGAAGAGTGGCGCCTGGGCCTGGTGGTTGAGGCTCTCGACGATGGATGTCCAGGTCTGGTGGCCCGGACGTCTGCGGCTAAGGCCCAAGCCCGGAACTCGGGGAGCCAGCAGAACTCGTCCACGTCCGTCGCCCACCGCGCTCTTCTCTCCTCTGCCACGTAATCCTCTTCGACCTGCCCCGCGTTCCCCTCCGCACGCGCTTCTCGTGCTTTGTCTTCTCCTCACGAACGCCGCTGGGTGGCGCTATCTCCTTACACACGGGTTTAACATTCATACGGTTTGAATCCTGCTCTTGATTTATGTGTTGGGGACCCATTTCGCCGCCATTATTCCCATTCCTGTGTCTATTCACGACTTCAAATAGGGCTATTGAAAACTGCGCTCGTAAGCAGTAAGCTCGTCGGCTGCCGCCAGGACCTGAAGCGTGGTTCGGCTTTACGACTATTTTATTTAACCACCTTCGTTTCCCTGAATCGCCCATCTAACTTGTTCAGATGCACACTATAAACTGAAAACGAATGCTTATTCATCTAGAGACTCAATAAATCTATAATACACGAACTGAAAACATAAACAGCATAACAAGCTATCGTAAATCTAAAGCGGCATATCAATAAACCATAATGAAGCAGTGTCAGTAAACCTTTCTATATAAATTTTTCAATCCAGCAAGGAAGGTTATACTAGGAATATACTGTTGTTTCTACAAGGCTGCTATGCTGCAGTACTGTTCCCATATCTAAAAAATGCATTTAGAATAGACCCTTTAGAAAATTCAGCGCCATCTGGTGTGTGGTGCGCAAACCGCGGTGCCTCCGCCATTACTTGGGCATACGCCTGCCGGTATGCGCTCGGGCCAGATTGAAAAGTACGCGCGCCCGGCGAAGCCACAACAAGCGCAATTTTCTTGTTTCTGTGTCCTAGCCATGTTCCTTGACATTGGCTATCTGCACCAAGCTATAGTCGCGATGCCGGCATGCTGCTGTGTGCCTTTCTGCAGCCTGCGCGGCGAAGAGACGCGCACGGAAACAAGCCGTGTTTCCAGAGCACGGAGCGCATGGAGTAGCTGCATGCTTATTTCTTCTCGTCCGTGACCTGTTCGTTTTCACATTAAAATAAATGATATAAGTATTGAAAGAGCAGCGAAATGTTCCTTCTACCGTGTAACCGCTCCGCTGTATAGTGAGCACAAAAATAAAGGTGCCACCTTCGGCGCACTCGAGGACATGCATTCCGATGCTGGCGACTGTTTCGGCGCGTCACAAAATCAAAACGTAGCTCAAACGCGCTTGTTTTGGATTTTCAAGAATCCACGTCCATTCATAGAGAGTTCCGTGTGCGCGAAAAAGAGCACGACGATGCGGCGCGGCGAGGAGCGCCGTCGTTCTCTCCGTTGCGAACATGCAGCAAACGACGGCGACATAGGCGGAGCGCAGCAGCAGCAGCTGTGTGTTTTCGTTCGGTCAGGGCCTGTGCACTCTGGCTAAGGCAGGAGACACATGTACGGCAACACGTCCGTCGCGCCGCTTCCGAACTGCCACACCACAGCAAGCAGGGACACACGCAGCGGCAAGCACTGCTGCGCCGCTCTACCCAAGCTCCGCCGACAACCGGTGTCGCACTTCGCCGCAGCGCAACAGTGCCTGAGCGCTGCTTGGCTTGGTGTACAAATATTGCAGGAAAAGACGGCATCGCCTTGTTATCAGAAAGACTGCCAGCTATACTCGAGCGGCGACAAAGCATGCCAGCTGATGTTGCGAGCTTTGGGCAACGGCACCGCTCGCGGGCGCTCCGGGCGAAGAGCTCTGCGGCTGCCTGTCTGCCGTGGTCGTCGCTAGGCCTATAGCCTGCTTCGCATCGAAGCGGCAGGGGCCGGCGCTTCGGAAGTCGCCTGCGCTATAATTGAAGGCCTATTCTTCACTCCGCTTTGCTGTTAACAGCATCATCTCACAATAAAATAATAGTATGGTCAATTTCTACTGCGCCTTCAGCAGCGGAGCTAGCGGGCGCCAGTCGAGCCGGACCCCAGCGTCGGGCCAGCGGCAGCTTCGAGGCGGTTCTCGCAACAAATTCGCTCGTACCACAGTTGTCACTTTTACCAGCAACTCGGTATTGACCAATGACCCAGAAAAATGATGTATTTTCTCATTTCACTATCACAGGGCTTGTTATTTACGTCGAGAACACTCATTAGCTCGTTTTTATGACGCCGGCAGGGGATCCAGGCTGGCCGGCCGGCAGGCTCAGCTTACTTCACGTTCGCACAAGAAAATACAAAACGGCCATGCTACCAGAAAGGATGCTTGCTAGATTCTAGCAACGACAGCATGCCTGTGCTAGAGTGGAGCTTTCGGCAACGACACCGCCCGCGGCGACGCCGGGCGACGAGCTGCGCGCTGGTCCCCGACTGCCCTAGTCGTCGCTAGGCCTAGATCGCTGATCGAGCGCCCGTATCCGGATCCACACGCATTTCGCCCTGCAGTGCGCCTGCTCGTAGTCGAGTCCGGTCCAAGTGTTGTTAGCCCTCCTTTATCGACAGTAGATTCGACCTGCAGGGTAACACGGCAACGCGCACTGTCGACGGATCGCAGTGATACCGGCTTGTAGCTTCGCTGAGAGGTGCGGCCGGACGATAGGAGTCCAAAAGCCTTTCTGAAAATCCGCCCGGGATGACAGTCAGGTCCCTCGACCTCTGCAAATTTTCCAACATCGCTTTCACAAAAGCAACCAGACATGCCACAAGGTGGAAACTAGTGCAAAGGCTGTGCAGAGCGCTATAGCTGCGCGTCTTCCAGCCAAAGGTGCCCAAAATATGGCGCACGACGCCGACGAAAGTTGCTGATGATGATGCCTGCCGAGTTGCCAAACTGAATTTTCTAAAGGGTCTATTGAAAGACAGAACAGATTCAAAACATGAGGAATTTAATACATGTTTTTACTTTTCTCTCTTCTTTTCAGTGTTCCATTTGCAGTTTTATATAAAGTACATCAATATTCTGGATATCAGTATGGAACTTACTTAGAAAGAAATGTTTAATTATTTACAGTACTGCCAACAGTTGCAAAGTATTCGTGTAGATAAGCAATGCATAAGTACACACTTGGTCATGTGCTGTCGCTGGCAATACGCAGCCTTTGAGTGTCAAGCGTAGATAGCGTGCGAAATAAAATACTACGACGTGTAGAAAGCTGCGTGAATGCTGTCTTAGAATGGGCAACGTATTAATTCAAAATATACTGCGCATATTGGCCTGCTAGTAGAGTTCAATTCTTTAAAAAGTAATTCAACAGCGCAAAGCAATTATACATCAAAGTTTGTTTGTTTCTTTGTTTGTTTATTGGTTTCTTTCCAATACAAGGAAAAAGGGAAGTTGAAACATAGAGCTGTATAAATAATAATTACATGGTGAGGATCTGCAGGGATTCAGATGATGCTAGAGGAGGCGAATAAGATGCGTTTCCTGAGCTCAAACTGATTTACTTAGCAACTGGCTGACGTCATTGGTTGATTGTGTGGTTGAAAACTCCACAAATATATCAACGTCACAGATGGTGACTACAGGTTGTGATGTAAGTTGCAGGGGATGGTTCCATTTTCATTCGAAACCCTTCTGCTACTTTTTTGTGCAAAAGTGCTCGGAACACACGTGTTTTTCACTTTCCTATTCTCGAAATTTGGTCCCCTTAGCTGGGCTTAGGCCTGCAACTTGCTCTTACCGCACTATTTCAAATGCCACTTAGCCAACGCGAGACATTGAAACAAGCTTATATGTGCACTATCTCTCTCACGTTTTTTTTTTCATTACATTTTTTTACACCGTAAGAGGAAACCAGGCCACTTCGCAACAAGAATGCGACGTCTGCCAGGCATGGTAAGTTCTCCCCAAGTAGGTTGGTTTTCACAGACATGGTACATGAACTGTTATTTCGTTTTCTGATTTATGTGTTGTCCGGAGGCCGATAGTTAGACACATAACGGCCATCGCCTGTGATTTCATGTAGATGCCGATGAAATTTTTATACTTGCGAACATGATTAATAATTCAGAAAGCCCATGTGCGCTTGAACCGAAACCCCTACGGTCCGCAATAAATTAACGATGCTTCCTTAAGTAGACTTCCGCGCTCCGTGTTGACTTACTCTTAGTTCCTGTGCCCCATCTCTTTGTGCACCGAATCCTGCCGGCTGAAATGAACCCTCCTTGAGCTAAGCGAAACCGCTCAGTGAAACTCATTGGCGTCGCTTTTCTTATATTGTTTGCTGCTTATCCTTGCCTTGCAGTGTGCGCCATGAGGGAGAAGAAAAACAATGAGGTGGTCGCTTTGGTAATAAATACGACACGTGGAGTCATGAGTGAGCTACAGCAATGCAATAAATTATGCCCACGGTAAGCTCTCCACAATTGTCTTTTTCTCTCATCAAAACTTACTATAAACCAATGTCCTCCGCGATTCTGAGCACGCTCGTACAAAAACCTTTCTGATGAAGAAGACTGCAAAAGCTATGGACGCTAACCGAAATAACGTAAAGTCTCCCTGGCACTAAATTATACAACGATGTTTCCAGTTCCTGGGGCATACTACCAAGAAAACCTTTTACCAACAAGTGCATTCAGACGGCTCACGCAGCGGTTCAGTGTCATTAGTTGAAGTCTCACTAAAAGTAACCTTTTATTCATTTATAAATTCATGCTTTTATAGAGAGCACAGACATCTATTCGGGTACGGGAAATGGAAGAGCTACAATATAAAATGCAGCTTTGGAAGTGAACTGGGCAAAGAAAGAAATTATGTCAAGAGGTGTGTCATAGATTTCAAAACCAAAGATAGCCAATAACATGACAGCTGATGGAACCGACAAAAAAACACAGCTCTCACATCGAAACAGAGACAGACAGAGCAGTACAGCTAAAAAAAGACAGACGTTGAAACGAAAGAACTTAGGTTGTGGACAATTCTGTCCGCAGTCATTCACCATGAGATGCTTTCTATTCTTCTGACAAGCAAAAGTCTAAACCTTCTTTATTCTTGAGTTATGTTGTTCAGAAAGCATTGTATTTTTTCAGTACAATGGCGTTTTGTTGAAGGCTTGCCACGAGTATGTCAAACCTATTCCTTGTTTATACTGTAGTCCTGAGTGCGGAAAGACAGAGAAAATGCCGTCTAAACGAAACTCTTTATTTGGGCTCACTTGCGCTAACAATGGACTGAATCAATCGGATGTGGAGTAGCAACAAGCGTGCTCGGCGGTCGTCGAACAAAATCCCCGCCGCTCTCGGCCATGCTGAATTTGAAACGTGCGAAGTTACCACAACATTCTGGAACAACGCAGAATCGGCTCCGCCTAGATGCGATCCATTTAGATAAATGTGGTCGCGTCTTGCATCACAAACAAATTGATAAAGCCGCCTGGCGGCATCACTGAACAATGAATAAGCAAACACTCCAATGATTCGCGGCAACATTCATGATGACTGCTTCGGTAGTGATTCTACAAAGCTTAAGTACAAGGTATCCGAACTTTCATGACCGGCAGCATGGTGTGAAAAACGTCTGTCAAACGTGAGGTGTGGAAACGTAAGCCTTGCTCTCTCTTCCTCTCTGTTTTATCACATCACTCTCCAAAGGAAGCAAGAGATAACGAATGGAATCTAAATCCTTCCCACCAGAGTAAATTTGTAAGACTGACGTATTCGAGAAGCATGCCGCGCTGGGATTTAAAACCAAAGAATGAAGGCGCAAAGTGCATCTCTCAAGCAAATTCGAAGTCATATTCTATAGGCAGAACTAAATTAAAAATAAAGCCAGGCGCGCACAAGACTTAGGCGACGGCGAACGCTTGTGAAATAACGGTGTGCAGGGCCAGCTCTGATTATGGAACTACTGAGTGCGTTGCCCTCGTTCGCTCTTCAAAGCCGGGTAATACAGGATTTAGCGAGGCCGAAAATCCCCTCCACACCGTTATTATCGCCGTGAAAATCGAACGTGGCCACCTGCCACTCGGTCATAACCAGGATTATGGCGCGCAGACTTAGCCGATAAGCGTTCTGCATTAGGAGACTAACGCTGTGCGGCTCAGCTGGGCACAGCGATGAAAACAATTTCGATCTTAAAAAGCTCCGGTGTCGTCATAGTTCTTTCCTGTTTCGAGATTAAAGATATCTCTGGTTTGTGCAGCGATGTTACGAAATTATTTGTCAGGATTTTTTAGGGAGTATACCAATGTTTCCTGTTTGGGCACATAAAGAAGAGCTGAGGTCTATAAGCTTTTTGGGATGACCATCTTACGTAATCGATACATCAACCAAAAACTAGGCTGGAAGGTTGCAGGGAGAGAAGAAACTTGGCAATATGCATCTTAATGGGGTCCTATGATAAGCATTCTAACAAATGTGTTTCAGTGCGTGAGCACTAGAGCTTCCACAAAGCCTCTTAGACGTTGTCTGCACGGTACCTATGGTCACCGCGTTGTGGGCAACCTACCCTAGGTGGAAGGTGCGCCACCTAGGTCACGCAGCCTTCTGATGTCATCAAAATCTGCCCACCGGAATGGGAAGAAACTGCCCAAAGTGGCAGGTGACAGTTAAAGTATTGAGTTTTCGCGAAACCTTGTTTAGGAAGAGCTACCGAAATCTCACAAGCCCCATCGACAGCTGCAGTTGCCATTGCAGGGCAGTGGCGCATCGCTTTACGACCGTACCACTTCGCCATGAGTAGTGTGAGGACTATCAGAGATCTACGAATATTGTTACAGGTTACGGTGTACGGCCTTTACTTCGCGATAATCCACGCAAAAGCGGCTTCTGCTGTCCTCCTTCGGCGGAAGGACCGGAGCCATGCGAAGGGGAAATAATGCCTTGATCGAGCATGTCGGCCACGTGCTGGTGGATAACTCTCCGCTCGGCCGGTGCGAAACGATCTGGTTGGTGTCGAATATGTCGATGCGGTGGTGCGACCAGGAAGTACTCCCCAGTTCATTGGCACGGAGAGCAAGACACCCGCGGTGTTGCTTCAGTAGTGCCTTCAGTGCAGCGAGCTTTGCGGGGGTCAGATTGGGGCCAGAATTAAAGGACTGCCACTGTAGAGCTTCTTGTGTTGGAGGGAAAGGCGCTGGAACCGCTGGTTGCACAGAGGCAACCGGTGAGCCTGAGCCCAAAACATGCGCCGTGCCCAGGCTAACCCGTGACGCAGTATGAGAGGGTGACCACTGAGGTTAAGGACGAGGACGTGAGCCTTTCCATTCGCCACCGATAGAAGACTCCGAGGAGAGGTCGAACCGTGTACTGGTGCTGCACGCACATCGAACGGGTTCGAAGAGCACGCAGCTGCTATCTGGCCGCCTGGCTCACCCTGCGTCCAGGTTCCTGTTCCCAGTTGTAGGGTCACGTCAGAAGCCGCCGACACTGTGCCCACGTCAGACAGGGGGACGTGACGTCTAAAGTTCGGGAGGACACCAAGCAGAAAGGTACAAGCATGCTTGGCCACCAACACCATGGGGAGGCATTCTGAAACCGTATTGAGTGTCGCTTGATGAGCACTTGCTATTCATTGCTGTTTTTCTCTGCCCACCTGCAAGATATTAGACTTGTTCACCAACTCAAAGAGGTTGCCGCATTCTCCCATTCTGCCCGGTTGTGCACATAAATGAGTGCCTCCATATTTGTTTATTTGCTTCGCCGTTCTAATTAGGCTTAACGCTCCCAAAATCCCTCTCCACCGAAGAGTAGCGTTTCAGAGCTGTTTTTACGCCGGCTAAATTCTTAACCTATCATTAAAGTGCTTCTCTATCTCTCCATGTAAATCCTACCAAACTAAAAGCAGCCTCTGTGCACCTTGTCGGGGTGCACAAGCTTGTCGGTTTCACGTAAACTATGAAGGGTGAGGCTGAGTTTATTCTGACAGCAGGAGATGGATTAACTTGCCATGTATCCTAGGCAGATAGCAATTAATCCCTCCCGCACACGAGAATAAGATTAAGAATAAGATCAGAGGTCGGCTCACCACTAGCATCACTGCGACTCCGAGGGCGCACCGCCATTGTCTTTTGTCACAAGTACTGACTTAATTTATACGCGTAGTCAACAGTTTCGGCTGAGATTTTGCAGTCAGATGTCTGGCTCCCTTCGCACATGCATTCAAGTACCCAAACCTCAAAAATGTGCAATTATGCCAGCGTTTTTTACTTTTGCGAGCCGCGATTGTCGATAACTCCATTTAGACCATACATTTTTGCGGCATGCGAAAGGGACGTATGCAGAGGAGCCAGAATGAATCAAACTGTGCTGTTGGCCGCGCACTGCCATCGCAATGCACGCGGCAGTGTTTTGAGCATCCCTTCCGTTACTATGATGCCACTAAAGCCGGGATTCAGTGCCGCAACCTTTAGTCAGCGGCCGACTGCATTGCCGTGAACCAACTGCAGTAGAGAAAACGGTATGAACGGTATGAACGAGATGAGAAGTGGTCATCAGTGCACCTCTGAAAAACATTTCCTTTAACGTCTCGTTTTCTGCGGAGAGCATTACCAAAAAGGACACAGGAAATTGCACGAACTCTAAGAAAATGTTATATAAGCTCATACGACAAAAAATAGGCGACATTTGTAGCGACTCATCTGTCCTCTTCATTTTTGCGCCTTGATCACTAGCAGCTATGTCTGTAACGTGTGACCCGATGGGCACCAAGTAAATCATTCGTTACCTCTGGTGGCAAAAGGCTTGATTGTAATTTCAAAAGACGCATAATTGCGGACCGAAAACATAACTGTTGCATAATACGACGCAGATACTTCCTTCTGGATGTTTGTCATGAACACGAGCAAAGTCCTTTCCTTGTTTTGAGTCTAACCTAATCCTTCTGGCGGTTACAGTACATGACCCGCTAAACAACTTGCGAATTTTGTGTATGAAGAATCTGCTGCTGTTGGCTCCGGTGGTTACAAAATTTTCTTTTTCTTTTTTCTCTTTTTGAGATAAAATGGCTAGATCTCGAAATATACGCCTTACGACACGGCGAAAACAATACGGACACGCGCTGGACATTCTTTCGGAACGGAATAAAATAAAAGGATCATCCCCATTTGTTTCGTAACCAACAGCAATCTGAGAATTTAGGCCTGCCACGTGGCAAACCTCGCAATTACTTTTATGCAACTCCGTCGAGTAGGAGACACCCTTTATTGGACACATATATTTCCGCTTTGTTGCTTCTCTCTTCCTATGGTCGAGTCCGGAAGGTAGACCAATGCCTGGACAATATATTACCAATATATTGCACCGTGAGGACGACGTAAAACTAATGGGGCCAAAGGAAAAAGTGTGATCGCAAGGCCTTGGTAACTTTCAGAAAGAGGACGCAAACAGACCGGCATCCTTCCCCGTGGTTAAGAGTTAGTGTTATAACGTACACGCACGAAAGGTTGGTGGGAGCGAGAGGAAGGCTACTTCTTTTGTAACTCAATGAGAACAGAGTCGACAGAAAAGAAATTAAGTCCGAAGCCAGCACTATGGTATCAAGGAGTTCGGTAATAGCAATTTATTCATGCTGTTTTAGCGAACAGGGTACTGAGCACCTCTTTCGATCATTCAGAATTTCACTATAAACTAAACACCTAATTGAAACTTCGTTCACTATTAACAGAGCTGAAGAAAGAAGTGTTTTTTTTTTAATAGCAAAAAGGATGCGTTCAGTCGCAGCTTTTAGTATCGCGTGAAACTGTCAATCGCAGCGGAACTTTGTCTATCAGAATTTTTTTCAGTTTGTGCATAAGTCTGTAACGATGCCAGGATTCAATATTATCGAGTGTAGCGCATGTCTGCCTATGAAAGGTACGTTGGATGACATGTCACGTATTAACTTCAACTTCATTTACCTCACACTCCTCAATATTCATTATTTGTTAGCGCATTCGATATTTTCAGACGTGAGCTTCGAGCAAAGCGAACACATTTCCACTCTTTTCCCGTATTTTTTTACCATCTCTTTCCGTTGACTTTTACGTCTGTTCTGTAGGCGTCAGATTAATCTAAGTTCCTCCCTGAAAAATAGTTCTCTTCCTTCAAGTACTCTTTATTGAGGCCAATGTGTAATTAACGGTACACAAACCAGCGAAACTTTTTTGTTTTGTATCTGTTTAGTACCCTTGTATTTGAATCACTGACTTCGTTCCAGCTTTTTTTTTTTGTGTGGGAGAGTGTGTTCCTTGCTATACCCTAATTTAGTTATTTTCTGGCTGATGAGCACTGATTCCCATGATAAAAATGGCAGCCTGTGGAGTAAAAATCTCACTTTGGGCGCAGCTGTACGTTGCAGAAACCAAAATTCTAAGCAAGTACTAAGAAAAATAGATACAAACACGTAGAAAAAAAAGAAAGCGCGAAAAAACCTATAAATGAACGTTGGCTGAAAAACAAAAGGCACTGGGGGTGCTCGACTGTTGTTTAAATCATTTGGAAGTCATCGAGAGAGCTGTTGTAGTAGATCGCTTCGAATTTGTTTTACAAATGTTACCACCATGCGTCGCCATCAAAAATATGAGAGCCAAGCCGTGTCTATAAACAAACAGGAGGCGCCGCTCTGGGCTGGGTCCTGACTGTGAGGAAATGATTTTTGGGCCGTACACTGAAATGTTATGAATGATATTGGGATTCTGACATCAAAAAGAAAGAAGTTAGTTGTCGCGATTATCATCGGATGCGAGCTGCTTCCGTTCACGCCACTGTATGGGAATGCGTGAATGATCCGCATCTAACGGATTCCCTGTTTGCCTTCCCCAGCGAACACCCGGCACCGACTTCCCGGAATGCCACAAAGATCCCGCTTGGCCTCCACTCCTACCAGTCAGGAGGTCTTCCCCTCGCTGCTCCCCATCCTGCTCTCTTCATTCGGTCTGGAAAGAATCGCATGCCACATTCGTGGAGCTTCCTATTCCCTGCGCTGTGGGAACAGAAAGGTCGGTGCAATGGTCAGAGAGACATGCTGTTTTTGGCTGTGTAGGCTCCGAGGCACGGCTCTGGAACTGTTCACCGTGTATTGGTCTCTATCGAAGGGACACGCCACAGCGGGAACTAGCAGTACGTCAAGTTCCTGCTATCGAGCGGTGACTTGCAAAGCTGCTGCTTCTGTTACTGCCGGTCAAACACGCTACAAAGCGACGGAGGCGGAGTGGCGGATTTTTGCGCGTTCCGTGAGAAATAACGGCTGATATCCTGAATACTGTGGCTGCGGCTTATTGCGGCTGCGACTGCGGCTTATTGAAGCATTCTCTACTCTGGTGCAATATTCCGCCCAATCATAATTTTAGCTACTGAAATCATACGATAAGCTGAAGTGAAAAAATTCTTATCGTGATTTTCTCTAGAACAAATAGCTTTTTGGCTAAAGTTCATGCTTTGTCTGAAAGCTGGCTTCACAGCCTACGAATAAAAAAATACTTTATGCATCTATTTGTGAGGACTAAAAATATAGGAAATGACGCTCTCTTAAAAATTCACGGAATGCTTGATTATTTATTTCTTCTTTGTGTGTATGTGTTGTTAAGTAGGCCACTTCAGAAAAAGCGATTGTAATTAAGGAAACTAAAAGGTGGAGACATAAATGCTACTCTTCGCCTGAAAGCTGAGAACTATTTCACAACAAGCTTGAATTATGCCGGTCATTTATCACTTGAAACTTTTCAGCTGACATTTGGTCGTAATAGGTCAACCTCGACGTAGGTCGTGCGAAAACGCAGCGCTAGAAAAGCTATAAAAACCACTTCAGCTCGAAATAGATGTCGCTAAAAAGTTACATTTAAACTGGGGGCTAAAAAGTGCATGGCGACGCGATGAACGCAACTCGACGTTAGGGGTTTAAAGTAATAACCATCATAATGCCACTAGCTTGAAACGCCGTGTGTGGGACTGCAGGAATATGCTACCATATGAGTAGAATTGCCCGCTTTTTCGCTCATGCTCATAAATGCAATAGAGAGCAGTAATGACCACTGGGCGAAACGCGCCATGAAAAAGTATTTTTAATGCGATTTTTACCTGACTGCTAAGAACAATTTGCGATTTTTGAACATTTCCGAGTTTCTGCAACACTTAGAAAAGTTGCGACACCATAATAGACTTCGCTGGGCTCACCGTCCAAGGAAAGCGGTTTTGTCAGCTGTGCAATATTAAAGGACTGAAAGACAAAGGAAAGAAAGATGGAATGAAACTATGCGCCTTCGAAACCAAATTAATTCAGTACGGTCGCAAAGCTTCCACACGCAGGCAAATTGCTTGGCCTAGCATATGCGTAGAAGTTAAGACCACCAAGTGAATTTTCTACCGTAATATTAACTACCTCCGCTTTCACATCGCGCAGCGCCACCACAAAATAAAAACGCAATGATCTGTTCAGGTGGGAGATCCTGAGCATGTTTTCCATAACTTTTGGCAGGGGGCCTTCAAGCACAGTTGAGTTTAGATAAAAAAAATACTTTCGGCGCGGGGCCGTTATGAGCTGCACCCGTTAAGGGGCTCCTTTTAGCGAACCAGTTGCGACCAGTTTTAAAATTGTATTCCCCGTACAAGCACTAAGCCTGTACAGGCTTCCCGGTACACACAGTTCGATGAACCCTTGGCATGCGTTTAATGAAAGCTTAGCGACGCGATGGAGGTTCGTTTATCACCCACTCGGGGAACCTAATGCTACGCTTTATTATACGAGTGCGTAAGCGAGCCTGCGTCAGTCAGAAAAGAAATACAATACAGGAATGCCTTAACAATTACTAATTACACCCCACGAATGAGCTTTCGTCAGAAAGCTGCAAAGCATCGGTGTCAGGGCCTCGCCCTTCAGCAAGCAGACAGCAAACGAAGGCAAATTGGTTGCACGCCCATTACGGTTGAAGCCCTTAACGTCGAAGTTTTACGAGTGAATGACCCTGCAACACAAAACTAAGGTCGCAGTAATTAATGACGCGCAGGGAATTCTTTTCAAGTGGTATTCTACCCGCTATGGTAGATGAGGGGCGTACGATGAGAGCATGCGTTTCGCTTTGTGGAGCTCATGGGAGGTTTTCCGGGTTCACACGACACGTGCCCGCATATGCGGAGACTGGACAGTGCCATGACCTTTTCTAGAAAGCTGGTGCCGAAAACACCCCAATTCCTACCCGGTTTCCTGGCGCACAATACTCGTTGCGGAACCTCCTTTCCCTAAAACACGTTCTAATGAAGTTTTGTCAGCCCTAAAAACGGCGCATGACAGCACATATCCTTTGAGGTAATCAAGAATGAATGTCTAAAATAGCAAAGTAGGAAAAATGGTAATCTAGTTTCATCATTGTAAAGTCAAGGGCGCACTTCGCGCCTACTTGGCATTACTCTTATGTAGCAAGATTTTTAACAAGCGCGAAACACTCATCTGAACTCTTCTTTTGATGGTCGCTCAGCACAGTATCGTCCCGGATAGTAATCACACACGGATGTTTTACATTGCGCCTGAAGCCCAAGAAATTATGATGGTGGTGATGATGACGTCCTCAGGCTTAATGGCACATCGCCACGGCGGGGGATTAGCCAGGGGGCATAGTGGCTGCCAAGAAATTAATGCGAGCAGTTTGCTTTGCACATTCATTTTTTTCTTTTCATATGTGCTGTATTTAGCGTTCCTGAATTGAATGTACACCCCAGTCACCGTCTAGTATCAATAGTCGGGGGTGCTTGAACGATTGGCTGAAAATATGTTTTAGCAACTACTGATTACAACAAGGAGTCTTTTCTCGGGCATTCATGTTTCAATGTGAAAAAAGGTTCGAAACAGAAAAATCATGGAAAAATACACAAGGGTGCTGCGACAAATTAAGTAAGACTGTAAAAATCAAGACCCGCAATGTCACCGGGTACTGCTCACTTTTCTGATACAATCTACAAGGGCGGCAGCTTTCAGACGCATGCAGAAGCGCATAACGCAAGCAAAAAAGTTTGAAATGATCGTCCCTGGACATGCTCAGTACGTTCTGTTGTTCTATTCCTGTCGGATGAGGAGGCAGACAGCACGAAACTTAAAAGAAATCGAACCCCCCTCTGGCTGTCAGTCCATGGAAAGACAGCTGGAATGGTAAGACATCGATGTGGCCGGCACTTACAGACAGGCAAGTTCTTGCGCGACATCAAGAAGCACTGTCGAAGAGGGAAAATGCAATATGAAAAGGTAAAATATTATATAAAAGTGGGAAACACCGATCCGTACCGCGGAGAAAAAAAGCGGTGGTTTACGCGCTCACAAGAGCCGTCTGCAGTCGAGAAACCGACACTGATGTCGCATTGACATCATATAGAAAAACGTTCTGTCTATATCTGGATTCTTCTGCTAGAAGAGAGTGGACGACGAGGCAAAGCCTTGAAACATTTATATCTCTTTTGCCATGAAAGAGAGTTGAGTGTAAGACTGCAGTTAAGAAACGAGGTACAGTTGTGTAGCAATGACAGGCTCAAACTAAATGATAAAAATGAAGCAAGTCAGAGCTACAGAAGTATGACTGCACAACAACGGATATCTACATAATAGTGAAGGGTAAACCTGCGAATATTACAACACTTTTTCAGGGCCAGTTTAAAAAAAGCAACAACTCATCAGAGCTAAGAACACCTCAAACAAAGAGTAATGATTCGTGGAAGCTACTCACGTCTATCCTAGTAGCTAAAAGTCAACTTTCAAGCAAGTATTTCTGGTTTGACGAAAAGAAAAACGAAGTGAATATTTGCATATATTTGTACATACGAATATCTAGCGCCGACGAAGAGTAGCCGGAGATTCGGGCACATTCTATCGTGCCTCATTTGCTGTTAAGTAAGTACCTTTTGTTGAGTGGGTTTAAACCACATGTCCAAGTTTGTACTGTGGTAAAGGAGTAACCTATGCCTTGCAAAGGTGAATTTAAATTTGTTTATACAAAACATTTTTCTGTGTTTTTCTCTTTTGATAACCCTGGAAACAATGGCGTAATAATAAAGTTCATGCGCATTCCCAAGTCAATGCTGAGAAGCAATCACGTAAAAGCATGCTTTCTGACATCTGTGCTATTGCCACTGCTATATTCGTTT